>NW_024512543.1:10967919-10978961 GCF_017590135.1 Pyrgilauda ruficollis
CCCGCCCTTTTCTAAAACTGGCAAGAACAAAATACAAAGTGAAGGCAGAGTAGCATTCCCATATAATCAGAACTGGAGTGTGCACCTCAATTTTGCAATCCCACCTTTTATAACAGAGGGATCCTCTTAAAGGTCCCCTTGGCAGCCAAGCAGGACAGAGTACATCATGGTTCAGGGAGCTGAGCTGCCCTGGAATAACCAGATTCAGGGTCTTTGGTGGTACAGAGCACAACCACAGAGAACAAACACCCCCACTAGGCACACACCCATCTTAGCTGAGACCCCCTCTTGACTTCTTGTTATCTCCTAAGAGAGGATCAAGAGAGGACGACTTTCTCCTCCTCTATATAAAATACAAGGAAAGAAGAAATTTGAAGAAAGAGGCCTATTACTGAAACCACATACTAGCCTTCCTTTGCTGAGCTCGCTGCAATCAGACTAGCACAAGAGTGTTTCATGCTGTTCCAAGAAGTTCCTCTCTCCTGCCCTAAGCATTATTTTTTCCTACCCTGCCCAACAACAATGGCCCAGCCACAAACATAGCAGCAGTGTTCAGCTATATTTTCCTTGGCTGCTTAAGGTGATTTTCTAATAATATTCCTCAGAGGCAGCAGTGGTTTAGGATTTATATATCCTTGTACAGCCTTGACCCTGACAAAACACACCAGCAGTGCTTCAGGGTCAGTCTTTCCCCTCCTGTCACTGACAAGCTGATTGCTTTGCCAGGATCTCCAGGGATTCTTTGCTCCACTCCATAAGAGCACAAGAGAAAAAACCTGCAGAACCAGTGAGGAAAGACAGTAAGACCATTGAAGAAGACACAAGGACACCTGGATAGGAAATCAGTTTTTGGAGGGAACCCCATTTTTTGAGACTTGAAAGATTTTTTTATTTCACATAGGGACAAAAATTTGGAATACACCTTGGAATCCTTCATATGTAAACAGATGTGCTCTAGAACAGCAGTTCTGTGGTTAGGATTGGTATTTCTGGCATGTAGGAAACCTGCTTTCAGAACCCTGTTTTGGATTCATGACAGCATAGGTGAAAAACTCAAACCACTTGGCTCCTATCTGTTTTGACTAAGAAATTCTATCTCATATGCAAGAAATTCACCCAAGGAGAACCGAGTGGAGACCAATCCTTTCCCACAAAGCAGTAATGGTTTCAATAAATCAGCATCTTCTGCAGGCAAATTGTTTCCTTGAAGACTCCTAGCCAGTCCTAACCTCAAGTAGCAGCCAGTGTGGTTTCTGCTGAAGACATAAGCCTGGAAGCAACCCACCCAGCAGAGGTTCTGCTTAGGAATAGCTTGTCTCCCTTAAGTAGGGCCACTGCAACACGGTGTAGAAGAAGCAAATAAAACTTCATAAAATTTGCCCTGCCAACTCAGGATTCTGTCATTTTCTCCTACTCCAGTAGCTTGCATTGTTAAACAGAGGGAAGGAGGTATGGTGGAAAAACCTCACACTCTCTGTTCATGTTTACTTTATTCATTCCTTAGTCTGGGACTGTAAAAATGTTGCTGATATCCAAAAGAGCATGTGCATGTGTGTGTGTGGCAAAAGCTTTGGAGCCTGGACTAGCAGCGCCGGGCCGTGTTGTCTGCCTTTGGCGCCGTTCCCCGCCGTAGTCTCCTGGAAAAGCTGGCAGCCCGCGGCCTGGACAGGTGTACCCTTCGTGGGTGGACTGTACATGGTGTGTCAATTTTACTCATGGGGGCAGAGAGCATCTATTTTTTTTTTTTTCTGTAGCTCTAAGGAATAGTAAACCTGTCTCTACAAGGAATTCAAAGCAAGTACAGTAATACCACAGATGTATGCCATAGTTTGGCTTGCTGATTTGAGACACTTCCTATGAAATGGCTTGAAAGAATCTCCAAAGGTGCAGTCTTCTTAAACTGTGTTCTCCAGAAAGAATGTTTTTCTACTTCTAAACACAGCATTTTTTTTATGTGCAGTACAGGATTACCCTATATAGGTCACTGACACTCCATGGAAAGCTAGATAAATAGCTTTATTCCCACACTAAATTTTGTTGGCTTCTCTTCCTTTATTGCTAAGAATATTTCAACTGCAACAACATATTTGTGCCTTTGAGGTTCTCTGTTCCTGCTGCCACTTCCCCACCTGGAGCTATAATCCTACGCTTGTCACAAACCCAGCCACTGCTTCAGAACTTATTACAGCTACAATCTGCAGATTATAGCAACTTCTAATAGGGGATAAACAGCAGGGAAAGGTGAGTTTAAGCTGCAAAGAACCTGCTGGTTCAAAGGGCCCTATTATTAATATTTATTATTTTTAAGCATTCATTGAGTGTTGTAGAAGATAAAAGAATGAATTGAAAGCAAGAACCAAGAAACCAAGTTTATACAAGACAAGAAAATGTGAAAGCTTGAAGAATAAGTGCAGTGTCTGGGGAGGAGGGGAGCCAAAGAAAAAGTAGTAACAGCAATGGGAAGAAAAGCCACATCTTTTATCAGCACAATGTTCTTAGCATTAATAAGTATGAAGAGAATTAAAGAATTCTTCAGTGTCTAATCAGAACTGCTGTCCATAGGGGACCTTCTAAGCATTATTACAAGGCATTGGCATATCTTTAAAGAATGGAGCTTTGATCATAAAAAGCAAGTGTGTGGAGGAGAGTGTGTGGGTTTTTTTGAAAAACAGCAAAAGGAAATGCAACTGGTGTCAGGGAAAAATCCAGCCCTGGACAGGTGCTTTAAAAAGCTCCAAATAAATCCATTTAGATTTTGTGTAAAGGGTTATATTGAGGCATAATTCTCACTCATGTCCCTCCATTACAAGCAAATTTCTCCTCTTTACCACAAACTCTTTGTGCCTGTTGCCAAAGGTCTCCCAGTTGATATTTCTCTTCCCCAACAAAGATGCAAGCTCACGGCTTACACCATTTTAAACCTTCACACTTTCAAACAACAACCCACAACGCTTCACACTTCCAATGCACTTTAGCAAGATTAGCTAACAAGAACGTTCATCATACCCAGTGCTGAGGGTACTGTCTTCATTTTCACAGCTGGTGAAACAGATGCTCAGAAAAGCAAGGCAACTTTCCCACAGCTAAGGAGTGTCTACAGCAGGCTGATGTTAGGAATGCTGGCATTCACCCACCTCAGTTCTGAGCAGTAAAATCCGTGATAGCGCTTGGGAGTGAGAGTCTAGCCCCCCTCCCAAAGCCCTCTGCTCCCCAAGGCTAGTGCAGCGCTTCAAAGCGTTTCAAAGAGCATCACATTACAGAAATACTGTAAGAAATCCACTACAAACTGAAACTTGGAACTATCTGCAGCAGCATTAACAAAGAAAATTAATGTTTTTAAACTAACTCTGACTCTTCTCCTGCCAAACCTTCCCCACTGTAGTATCAAAATATGAACACACAAACTGCAAAGTCTGAAACCTGCTGCTCCCTTCAGCACAGTGAGGAGATAGAATAAAGACTTCCAAGAGACTGGCTGGATTAACTAGATTTTTTCTTTTGTTTTGTGTCTTTTCTGTTTTTTCTTTCTTAATCACATCAGAATGCTGTTCCTAACTGCTGTTTCCCTTAACATTTAAAAGAAGAAAACCAGTTTTTAATTAACAAAGCATCACTGTAAGCTGAAATCCTTATCAGTTTTGCAGGTTTTTTTCAATCCTCTGAACCCAGAATGATTTGTCACATCAGCAAGGTATTACATTGTCAACTCTCAGGCTGCCAAAGCAAAGAGATCTTTTGGTGCTTCCAGCATTGTGCCTCAAGCACTTCCAGAATTATCTCTCAGTTTTCCCTGTAACTTATTCTGAAAAACAGCTTCGTGTAATTCTAGAAGATTCACGTTGCATGCCATATTCCCATCGGAAGGAAAAGTTTTGTTGATCAACACAAAATAAGCATCTCAACCTAAGCAACTTTGAGAATCCCCTCTGACATTAACAGGAAAAAAGGGCAGTCAGCAGTTCAAAAATACAACATATCTAAAGTTCACCTCTCTCAATGACATTCTGACACATTCAATCATTTATTTGCCATTTTTTCTCATACATGTCCTTGCTGTTCCCACCATATTATTATCACCATTAAGCTCCATCAATTTTTTATCAGCAAGACTAACATTAAAACACATTCTGGTTTCAAATGACTACAGAAATAAACACATCAATAACAACAACAGTGACTCCCATTCCAAAATCCACTGAATTTCCATTCAGTGGAAATCCCATTGTCTCATTTATACTGGCAACAGGTTTTGAGGACTTCATCTGAAAAATGCCCACAGGTCCCAAAGATTTCCATGGGAAACAGTTTCTCAGCAGGCCTGAGAAAGCAGTCCAGTATAGGCACAAGATCCCTCTGTACAAGAAGACCTGGTTTATTTTCACTCCACAAGAAAATGAGATGTGCCAAGAACAAACTCTATCATTGCTTTCCCAGCATAGAGTGTTCCAGTTCAGTGCCCTGTGAGGTCCATGTCTCAGGAACAGGCAAACTGCCAGTCAGTTCATTTGGGCCATTTTTCCTGAAGAAGTGTAGACACCATAATTTAGTGCAATATTTATTACTCTAGAACTCTCTCCTCATAGACTGTCTTACACTGAGCTTTCTGCAAGGAGTAAATATAGTAACTGTTTCCATAATAATGTTAAAAATACCCCAACAGATTAAATTCAACAGATGAAACAGGGCCATAAATACGTATGTCTAGCAACATGACCAAAATCACCCTTCTTCAAACTGGGCATTGGGCCATGAAAAGAAAGCTGCTAGCATTACAATTTCAGTGTTGAGCCTTAGGAGCAGCACAGAGCTGCAGAAACAGTCAGTACAGTAATCATGCACAATATACATAACCCAAGCTGCAGCCAGGGTCTCTAAGCTTCTGAGTCCCTGCCAAGCTGTGCCACTGACCCACAGTCAACAAGTCACCCTACGGTCCCATACCCATTCCACTCATCTGTCTTGTGGGCTTTCCAGACATCTGGGATGGCATAAGATGTATTTAAAGCTGTTTACAACTCAGGTGAGGAGTCTGAGAAAATATAAGAGCTCTTATTAACTCTGCTGTACTACACGGCTTTTCATATTAGCAGCTGGGTTTAGTTCCACTTCCCTGGAATCAACATCTACTATAAGGTTTATTTCCTGACAATAACACCACAGCAACAGGGGTAAGAAGGGTACTGGTTATACTGCTTCCAGAAGAGTAATCAGGGTAAACTCCAGATCACACTAGGCACCACAGATGACCCAACAAAATCCTTCTCTAACACAGCCATGCACCAATTAAATGAAGGCAAGGAAAGCAGGAATAGAGATGAACTAAACACAGTCCATCAGAAGCTGAGCTACTAAGCAAACTCAGACCTAAACCCTAATTCATATAGTAATGCAGCATTTTGATAACCAAGTAATATCAAGCACACAGATGAGATTCAGTTTCAGCACTACTTATTTCATCAAAAGCATCCTCTCTTTCTGCCTGAAGTGATAGACTGGTCTAAAAAAATCTGAACTCCATTTGAGTTTAAAAATTGACTCTTCTACAGTAATTTTAATTTATTTCTCAAGAAACGGGAAACTTCCATTTTAGACCAGATTTATTTAGTAAATACATAGCAAAGGGAAGATCCTGATAGCAATAAATAAAGCCCAAAACACAAGAAGCCCCAGAGACTTATCAGTCATTGGAGTCCTTGCTGGAAGGACTACACAGCCAGGAAGATTCCTGTGCAGAAAAAAAATCCATACAAAAAATATGTGACAGTCAGAACTCCACTTCCAACATTTCTGAGGACAATGACAGGATACTGGTTATGGTTTTCTTTGAAATTAACTTGGTGGGGATAAATTGACACCACATGACTACTCTCAATTGTCATGTAATATTTGCTGCATATCAGTCCACCAGAAAAGAAGCATTCAGGTTAGGCACTTGGTCACCCAGAGCTTCCTGTATCAAGACACCTGCAGAGGCAATTCAATCCAAAACACCACACACACACGCAACTCACCAGGATGGTGAGACTGCCTCTAGCTCTGAGGAAGACCAATGAAGGGCAGCCCATTGGCAAAAAACAGAAGGTGGCAGAGGTGCAGAAGCAAATTCCATTATAAGAGCAAAACATCTTTATCATAGCTTGTTTCTTTAAATTTTATCTGTGCAAAAATAAATAAAAACATGCTGACAAATTGGTTTAGCAGATGGTGTGGTTAACAGAAAAAGACCAACGCACTGCCTTCCTATAGCCACTTCTTTCAGTCTCAGAAAATTTACACTACATTAGCTCATGACAGATATTTACCAATGCAGAAATGATAAACAGCAAAGCAGCTGTTAAATGCTCCAAGACAAAAGATTGGATAGGGAGGAGACCCATGGACTGTTTGCTGGGCACTGAATTCACCCAAATCCCCTGAAACTCCCAGGGGATGTGTTAACTCATTCACCAGTTTGGAAGCTCAAGACTGAAACAACAGTGAAAATAAAATAAATGTAGGTGTAGGGGAAGGAATGGACACAAGAGGGATGCTGAACTGTGCAGTCATGAGCTAAGGTAGGACCAAATGCAACCTGGCTGCCATATCAGTTACCAGTGAAGCAGCACTGACCATGGGAAAGCTAAGCTCTGGCCATCTGGAATATATCCTCAAATGAAATACAATTAAAGCCCAATCATCTTCCCAGTGCTGAGAAGTGGATAGTGTGAAGGGAAGGGACAATACAAAACATTAAAATTTTAGAAGGAATAAGGAGGATGAGAAAGAATGGAGTTGTCTGTACTGATTTTTCTGTGCAACTATTTTCTTCCTTCATTTGCCACCTCCAATTAAAATTAATAATTATTGCCGGGGGGGGGGGGGGGGGAAAGAAGAAAAGGAAAGAACACATAAGAAACAGCTTAAAAGGGAATGAGCACTTTCAGATCTGAAGCATCTAATTTCTATGCATCTTGAGGGAGAAACACACAGGCTTTGCCCTCCCATGAAAATACACTGCTTGGTTTTGAGTCATTATTTTAAAGTGACAACTAAAGACCACCCCTTCCCAAAACAAGTTACTTTTCAGCTCTCACTGTACCACTTGTGGGGTTTTCCCCCCCATAAAAACCAAGAAAAATGGGTCCATTTTACTGGTGTCTGTTTAAATGAAACAAACAAATCATACTGAAATTAGTCAAAAATTCTTGAGAAAGTAAAAGCAGGGATTGTCTCGCAACAGTATTCCCAGAAAAAGACTGCTTCAGCAGCCTCACAGGGTTAGCAAGGAGCATAGATATCCATCTGTTTTAATTACAACTCCCAAACAGACCTCAGACCTACTACCAACTCATGCAATGACTCATCTTCAAGATGTCAAGAACTATGCACTACCTCAGGAAACTCTCTAAATACAACTTGAACCACCATCTGCTTTTTTAAGATACCTTAGGCCCCTTAGGCCTCAATTTCGTAGCATGTGAACTTTTCTTTTCAAGGCCTTCCTCTCCTCTAAGACCTACAGGCCCATAAATCCAGTAGCTTCTGTCCCCAGAGCAGTTGTGCCTGTTTTCCTGCAGCCTGGTGAGAACAGACAGGACTCAAGATAATTAAATAAAAACACAGGAACTTCATTATTTATTTTAAAGGAAAATGTGTTTTCTAGGAAGAAAGTCCTTTAGTTGGGCAAATCTGTAAGCTGTTTATCAGCTTAAACTCATTATCTGTCCATATGGTCTTAGCACTGTGGTTTTAAAAAAATGGGCATGCACTAGCTGATGAAATGTCATCTGCCCTTATGCCAGAAACTACTATTTTTTTCATTGACATCAAATTAGGATCCTTGCCACGAATAAAGGGCTACCATAAGCACAGTCATAATATTTTAATTATGAAATGATCTTACAGAAGGCAGCAAGGAAGGCAGGGGCAATGCAAGAAAACCCATTCACAAAAAAATACAAAGTCACTTCATTCACATTTTGCCTCTGTTCTAATTCTTTTTGTTTGGGGAGGTAGGGTGAAAAGAGAGCAACCCAACTTAAAAAAAAAATGGCAAGGGAATGAGATGCTAAAGCCAATAAACACACATCAAAGCATGAGATGGCCCTGCTTCAACTGCCTACAGTATTCAAACTGGGATAGATTAAGGCAAGACAAAAGGTGCTATGAGGGAAAATACTGCCCCTACAGCAGTGTAGACCATCTCCCTCACTCAGCCGTAATAGTGAGACCCCAGCCAGCCCTGCTGCACTGAAAGAGGCAAGGGCATATGATAGGCCTAGCTTTGCAAAAAACCAAATTTGTCCCCTGTCGTCTGCTGTTGTGATTTGAAGCCCTTCCCACTCCCCCACTGAGTCGCTGCAGAGAAGCAGGAGCTGGGTTTATTGATTCTGTGAGTCACAATTAGCCGTGGGACACACGACCAAAGGTTTAGCACAGGACATTAAACCTGACTGAGCTGTCAACTCCGTTATTCCAAGGAGAGAGAAACAAACTGAAGTCACAGTAACAGATGTTTCTCATGTTTTATGAACTGCAATATTATTACTAGTTACAGACACAGTTTCTGCCTTTTAAAACAGACCTGCAACGCTGTGCGTGTGAAATTATTTGAACTCACACACAGACAACTTGGCAAAGGACTTACAGATAGCATTTTCGCACTCACACAATGATTCCCGTTTCCCTTTCGCCCAGCCCCACCCTGAGAAGTATAATACGTGTTAAAGCAGCCAAAAATGAGATCACGCCAGGATAGAGTACTTCGTTGCCAGCATCTGCGGTGAGGATGCAAACCCTATAGCCCCTCTCCTCTTTTGTGAGAAACACGCTCAGCCTCTTCTCGCTTTCCACTGTGGGGAAATTAAGTTGTTGGGATCGTTCTGAGTTTTAAGGGAGCCTGGAAACTGAAGACTGGTGTTCTTCCCAGGATGTCTTATCCTTACACCTCAGGGGCAATAAAGGGATTTCCCCATAATTTACAAAGGAAATCTGAAACACCCTGTGAGCGCAAACCACCCCCAAGCCCATCCTGCTCCTCCGTATGGAGGAGCGAGCGGAGGGGCGGCCGGCGCTGACACGGCACAGCGAGAAAGCAGAAAGCCCTCTCGTGGAAAGCGCCAGCATCACCCACCCGAGCCTCCCCCTGGAGCCGCCCCGGCCCCGGCCCCTGGAGCCGCGGCTGCCCGGAGCGCCGCTGAGCGCGGCTCCCAGCGCGGCCCCGCTCCCGCGGGCTCTGCCGCCCGGCCCTTTCCCAAGGAGTAACTCCGCCGTCACCTGCGCTTCTCGCAGGGTTAAACACGCGACGCGGGGAGCCGAGCGATTTGTGGCACAGCTGTGCCTTGCAGAGAGGGGGGAATTTGTGTGTGGATTTTGCTGGCAGTCTGCAACATCTCAGAGAAGTTAAAGGTCTTCCTTTCTCCTCACCCCGCTACGCTTGAATTCGTGGCAACTGTATCACATGGTATTTTAGCTTCGCCAACAAAAGCTGTACCTCGGCCACAACAAATACAGAAACATTAACTGCCTTCCAAGGAGGGTGAAACATTCAAGTCATTTTAACATACTATAAAAATACTTCAGTGAAAGCAGATAATAGAGAAGCGCATCTTTACATTATGCTATACAGTCGAATTTGAAATATTCCCCCCAAATTATGAAAAAAATAAAGAATGTACCTATTTCTCTAAATGACATCCCTACCGTTTGCTCTGTTTCTGTACTTTGTGACGGAACAACTACTTCTCCTTACAAAAACCACTGAGTTTCAAAATAAGCATTTTACTGGTAGAATCCATCAAACACTTGCATACATGCTGTTGAATTAAGACAACTCTTTAGCAACTCCAACTTTTTGCCCACTAGCAAAAGTCCAAGGCGAGCCCATGGTCACAATTGGCATATACCCTGTCAGGCACACAACCATTTCCAGCACACTTCTGCCCAACCAGCTTTGGTAGCCACTGGCTATTGAGTGAATTATGTGCCTAGAGTCCATTAACTGTGTCCAAATTTGCTCATATTATAGAAATACAAGCAGTAATCAGGCCAAGCTTACTAATTGCTGAGAGAAGTGCTAGAGAGAAAAAAAAAAATAAAAAAATCAACCATACTTCACAGAAAACCGCCCAAGTACAACAGAAATGAAAATGCTATTTACTCACTCACTATAACCTTTAAATACAAAAGTTACGATAAAACTTGAAGTGCCCAGTTCAGCTTACAAAACCCCCATGTGGTACCTCGCTAACATGTTGCTGCAGCTACAAATCTCTATTAAAGAGCGGGCATTGACCCAGGGTAGCGGGATGGAAGATCAGCAAAGTGTGAAAGCGAAAATTCCTCCCAGCCCGGGCTGAAGTAAAAAGCACGGGGAACCGTCCCACCTTCCTCATCCGAATGTCAGGGGTGGTGGCACACCCCAACACGCGACAGACGCAGTGCAGGGCGCTCCGGGCACAGCCTCCGGGCTCCCCGGCTCCTCCGCTCGCCTTCACGGTAAGAGGGATCCCGGAGGGAGGGGTGTCGGGCGGAGGCAGCAGAATACAGAAATACCGAGGACAGGCTCTGAGGTTCCCGAAGACGCTCCCGAGGCCCGACCCCGGAGAGGTGTTACCAGCGGGGCGAGTTCAGCTGGCTGGGGCAGCCGGGGCGCCCTCCCCCAGCTCCCGTGCCGGCGGTGCTGGCGGGCGGGCTGGCTTCTCAGCCCCACAAACTTGCACGCCCAGCACCCCGGGGAGTGACGGCGCTCCCGCACATCCTCCCCTCTCCCGAGGGAACAGCGCAGCGGCGGGGCGGGCGAGCAGCCCCCCGTGGCACCCCCGAGCGTCCCGGGGCAGCGGCAGGGCGGCGGTTGCCGAGCCGGAGCGGCACGGCCGGCCGCGGAAGGGCTGCGCGCCCAGGCGGGCAGCGAGAGGGGAGCCCCGCCCGTTACCTGGCGGCTCCCGCGGCGGCTCCCGCGGCGGCGGCTCCGGGCACGGACCGGGAGGACCGAGCGGCGGCGGCTCCCGGCAGCGCTGGGCTCTCACTGCCGTGCGCGCCCCGTGCCCGGCAGCCGCGGAGAT
>NW_024512543.1:10978968-11210811 GCF_017590135.1 Pyrgilauda ruficollis
CGGCACCGCCGCCCCTCCGGCTGGGCGCGCCTCTGCCCGCGCTCCCCCGCTCCCGCCCCTGCCTCTCGTCTGCCTTCTCCTTCGCCAGAAAACTTCCCGGGTGCCCTCGGCAGGAGCCGCCAGGCGCAGCCCGCGGTGACTCGTCCCTCCCGTACCGTGCCCCGGCCGTTCGGGGTGCGGGAATGGCAGCCCAGCAAGGGTGGCCCAGGGGCAGCTTAACCGGGGACCCGAGAGCAGCCCTGAGCCCGCTGAGCTCGCAGCTGGCACCGGTGGGAAGGAGAGCTGCCTACTCCTCGTCTGCAGGGTGACCCCGGTAACATCCAACGGGCTTCTGATGCGCCGA
Organism: Pyrgilauda ruficollis; assembly: GCF_017590135.1. Lineage (NCBI taxonomy): Eukaryota > Metazoa > Chordata > Aves > Passeriformes > Passeridae > Pyrgilauda > Pyrgilauda ruficollis. The sequence goes on from NW_024512543.1 coordinate 10,979,312, forward strand.
GGGGATCCTTGGGATGCAAAAGGAGGAGACCAGGGAGGTGGGAGAGAGGTCACTCGACCGATAGCTCAGTGAGAGCTGCTGAAATGCCTTCAAATATCTGCCGCAGAAACTTCAAAGGATGACACTGAGGAAATGGGAAGCCTTTCCAAAATGCATACCAAACCAAGGGAAGAGCCCGTGTTTGCAACATGGGAAAAGCCTAGGGAAATAAGGCTTGTGCTGTTGTGTGGTGTGTGCTGTGTGTGTGTACCAATAACTTCTGAGCCTGTGAAAAAAATTCAATAGCATTTGACAGCTACAAATTCCATAGAAATAGATAACTGTCTAGAAGAGGTCATCTTTTTTACTGCTCTTGCACATAGAGTGACCGTATTTCAAGTCCAACAGCATCCGACAAGGGAATCCACAAGGGGGTTCATTTCAATTATCCCTTAGGAAAACTACTCTTCGCTGTTCCTAATACTTAGAAAGTCCTTACCGGGTTGGAGCAAAAGAAACTGAGAGAGTAAAGAGTGCAGAAGTAACGCTGTTACTACCAGTAACAATCAATAGCTCAGGATTAGTAAACTGGACTTTAGTAAATTGGACATTGTGTCCCTATATAACAACAGAGAGAACAATCCTACAAGGGCCAGATCATGCAAGTGATATACAGATGTGTCCTGGTGCTGATAAGAAGTCCTGCTTATTTCATGACGCTTTGCAAGATGGAGGATGCAGATTTGGACCTTCAAAGTTTAGTAGAGGAACAAGAGACAACAGGAATGTCTAACGTGCAATACAAAGGAAAAATAGATGTGCCAGCATCTCTGCATAATCTGCTAATGCCCCATGTATCTGGTAATGAACAGTTACAAGGCTCCCCAGGTGCAGATATTTGTTGGTGGTGGCTTTCTTTTATTTCCTAATGTGAAATAAAAGCAGGGAGATACACATAGAATTTAACAGTTATGGTCCCAAATCTATTTCTGTGTAATAGCAAAACTAGATTACACAACCAGACTGCATTTGAAGCGTATGTTTTGTTATAGTCTATTGCTTAAGACAGGCAATCATTTCAGGGTCTGATATTTTCTTGTAATGTTCGGGCCCATGTTTTTCCATTTCTGTTTTGCTATTCATTTATTTGTGTCACACAGCATGATCCTAGCTCTGCTTGGTCTTTGTGGCAGAGTAGGGGATTTCCATTTCTTTATTAGACACAGTGTGACATGAGGTAATAGCCTTATTCCTTATTTGATTCCTTTGCAAAGGACTCAGTGCTATTTTCCAGAAGGCTGGCTTGTCATGCCCCTTAAGCAGCAGATCATAGTTCTTTCAGGAAAAGATTACATTTTTGCTCTACAGACCAGTCAGACTGAGTCCATTGGTCCTCCCCCTGCACCCTCCATAACAATCCCACATGCGTACCCCTGCACTGTCCAGGACTGCAGCAGGACCCCACGTGCCAAGCAATTTTGCCGCACCAGTGAATAAACCATGAAAGAGTATGTGTATCTGTCTGCCTGCCCAACACTTACCCTGGTTTTAGGGCCTAATGCTCAGATCTCATGTGGAGGGTTTCCAGTAAACTGACTGGGCTTAGTCCTGATTGAAACACCATGGTTTTAAACAGCCCCAGATTCTACAGACAAGATCCTCTCCTCATCAGGGACGTTCTTGGCATTTTTTCCAACAACTGCCACCCCTTTCCCCTCCAGTGACATCATTATTCTGATATTTTGGAAAAAAAGTGCAGGGTGATGTATCCAAAGACTTGTATGTGTTTTCTGTTTTCCATACTGATTCTATGAAACTGTTTTGTAAATGAACAAAAGTCAACTATATGTGACCCCAGCTTTCAAATCTTCCACATGCTAGCATAGACACAATAGTGCTCTTACATGCTCAACTGTGCAATTTAAGGGGCCACTATTGAAAATTAGCTTCCCCAGTTCATAGTGCTTTCACCATCATGAAGGAATTGCTTTGTGAATCCCAGCCAGCACTGAACTGAGTTTTGCATTTAAAGCTGGGGTTTACATTCTTTGTTATGTGTAAAGAATATAATATATCCTCTGTGAACTTAAAGCATAACAGCAACCTTGAATAAAGCCAATTTTATGACAGATCAACATGTGAGAGGGTTGTTTTACTTGTTTTCTGATAAATAGATTACTTGACTGAAAATCAGAACAAGCAGAGTTCCGTGGTTTAGCCCAGAACACTAAAGCCACTTTCTCCCTTTTCAGAAGGGCCTAGAGCTGCAGCCCTCCCACTGTCTGAAGGCTCTGTCGCTTAAATATTACATCCTATGTATCACAATCCAAATTGCCTCTCTGTTACACTTCTGATAGGCTTGAGTTTTCAGCAGCAGAAACTGCAATATTGGGAAACCATGAACAAATCATGGCAGGTTCCTCATAGGTGTAACTGTATGAATTTTGAGATAAATTTCACTCCACAGAACTCACCCATTACTTATGAATGCTTTCTTGTCTGTGCTTCACATCTTAGTTCTCAACTTCACAGTTTCCCTGTTCCTTCCTTCCCTGGCCTCCCCAACATTCCTCCTTCTTCCTCTGCCTTCAGACTGCTCTCTTTCTTTCCCTATTATTCTCTCTCAGTATTTCTACTAATGCCTTTCTCAATTTGCTGTGAAGGCAGATAAAGCAGGAGTACAACCCTGATCCAGCTTGGCTGTGATTCCTAGAGCTGGACTGACACACAGCCCAGCTCATTGCCTAGACAGATGGGCAGAAGGAAATTCTCTGGCATCTGCATGCTGGAACCTGAACACCAATCTATTTCCAGATAACCATAGCACATTCCAGGAGCAATCTGTGCTCAGTGGAAATCACACAGTGTTATTAACTCTGCCGTGAAACTGAATGGCACTTCTGAGAGCACAAAACAAACAAGGTCTCTGCCACAAAGAGCTTAGGATGACAAACTGACTGTCTGAACCTGATCACCTGCTCCCAGATGAAGACAGCAAAGCAAGAGATCTTGTTTTTCTGAAATGTCAAGCACTTATAGTGCTGACTGAAGTTACACTGATCAGTATGTTCTCTCATCTGCCATCAGACTGCTTTTCCAGGACCCCTCCATCAGGCTTGGGAAAACAGCATGAGGGGGCAGTTGATATACTGGTAGCGAGAGGCTTGTTCAAGCTTCATTATTAAAATCATAATTAAAACCTTGCCAGTGTATTTTTCAACCCAGTTTTGCTTTCCCAGGCTCATCTGGGAAAACTGAATCTAAATTGTTTATGAGTTGGTTTCTTTGTCAATATCAGCATTTCCCAATCATTTTCATCCAAGCAACAGCTAACATTTTGGAGAAATAAAAAATCACAGGCCCTCCCTTTGTCATGTTGTTTTTGTTTTTGTTTCTTAAATCAAGAACTAAGCTGCATTTTGAATATTCATTTACAGATTTATTTTTCCCAGCTTTGTTTTCATATTCACGTGATCACATGGTAACATACATGCATGTTTTTCTGAAGTGAAAAATCATGTTTTGTCATTATTTCACGTATCACCTCCTCACGTCTTTCTGACCCACAGACCACAAGATTGGAAGCAGGCTTCCAGGGCAAGAGACATGCTATTCTTAAGATTATCCAACCCATGAACACTACTTTATGCTCACTGAGATATTCAAATAGGTAGACATAATTTTCCTAAAAGCTTTCATGCTCACCTCCCTCTTTCCTTGTCTTTGAAGTTGTAAGATTACACAAAGGAACTGGCAGCAGTGCCTAAACCCAAAACTGTAGCAGCAATGACTGAACAAACCCTTGGACTCTGCCCAGAAAAATCTCAATTAAGAGAATTCTTCATAATAATTTTAATATGTAGCATTGAAGGGATACTTTAAAGGCAAAATGAACATATTTAAGATGACAGCCATTTCCACAACTAACAGCAGGTAATGCTGTATATTACTGGGGTGGGGGGGAAACCAAACAGAAAATATCCCGTCCTATTTGTTTTTAATTTTTTTCCTCAGAAGTTTTCTAAAATGGAGATTAAACCAAAACATCAAGATTTCCAACTTCATATATTTTGAGAAAATTCTCAGCATTCACATTTCCTCTGAAACGTGCAGCTGAGATTTTCCTCTACTCCTTGAAATCTTTATGGAAACTAACTCTGTTTCTCACAGACATTTTAGTAATTTTCACTAAGAAACAAAAAGAAAAATGGAGATCCCCATTGTACCAGGATCCTTGCAATTCTTTACATGTTTAAATATGACAAGAGAGACAAACACAGAGGAACAATCATCCCCATTTGCAAACAGGAAATTGAAGCAGGAAGAATGAATGCTGAAGAAGTAACTAGAGGTCTGTGTCAGCTCCAGGACATGAGCTAGGAGATCCTGGATCACAGACAAATGCCTTACTCATACAAATATCTATCCTCAAATGTTTTGACTCTTCTTGGCATTTGTATCTCTCTTATAATACAAAGGGAGGAGGCTCAAATGCATTTTTAAAACTCCAGATGACACTAAAATCGTGAAGCTATTTTTTATTCTCATAAGATTTTACAAAGCACCTTTCTCCTTTAAAAAATATAGCTTCAGGGTTTACTGTTTCTTGAGATGTTCCAATTAAATAACACCTTCTTGAACAGTTAAAGTTCTTCACAATTTTTCTGTCAAAAATGCGGCATGCAGTTCACAGGTATCTACAGAAAGCAGCAGTAACTGCCGGGGGGAGCTGGAAGTGTTGAAAACTTCACTTCTGACAACAGTTAGATGGTCACCCTACAATTCGTTTCAACACAGCCAGTTGTGTTGCCATAACATGTTAAACATCTGCTAAAAACATATGGAATCCTCCTGGGGGATGTAAGACGATGCCATTCATCAAACTATCTCACTGCTTCCCTTCTCCCCAAATGACTCCCTCCAGAGAGCCAACTGAAGAAAAGGATTCCAATGTCTACATGTAGAAAGGGATCCCTAGCCAGAAAAGTGGTGATAGTTCCCCTTGGAACTGGGAGAAGGTCCTATCCAAGTAAATTCTGCTGAAGCACATGTAATGTAGTTAAGGAGAAAAATAAAACAGCACATCATCCGAACTCCAAAGCAGGCATCCCCCTCCTTAGGTGGAAGGAGGTAGTGTGGGGATCTGCAGCAAAACCAATCCCCATTCTACAGAATTCAGTTTACATGGGCACTACCAGGTCAACTGGGAGACTGCTGAAATAATGACCTTGGGCATGGAAGGACCTCATATTTTTCCCAGTATCACACAAAATAGAATGTTATTACATCCAGAAAATTGAACTGTCTGATGCCTAAACACTGGGATGAACATTCATGGCTGTGTAAAATGATTTCAGGAAGGCCGTAAAATGTGTGACTTAGAGTGGTGACAGTCAATTTTCATGGTGTAAAGGTTGCTGGACATCACACATGATCCAGCAATTTTTTATGATCAAATTTGGTGCCCTAAGTGGGATGTAGCTTTCCAGATCTGAACTGATCTCTAGTGACAAATGGAAATGACATATCCTGACAAGACCACAAAGCAATGATTGGATGGTGATGCTACTATAACCTCATTGGGATCGCTGTCAAAAACTACACAGCTTTCTTTTTTTCCTGAGGCTTCTGTTGTTTTTCTCAGATGCTACTTTCTATAATAAAAGATAGTACTTCTCTGCAGACCTCTTTGCACTTGTCATTCCCACCCCTTCCAAGCATACACACAGTGAGGGCAGGAACAAAACTGCACAAGTCTTGCTTCTTTTTCCCTCGATCTCAAGAGTCCTTTTGTGCATTTGTGCGTAAGGCAGCCCTGCTCTTCTGTCAACAAAAGAGAACTGGTAAGTGAACAGAGCAGCCGTGTGGGGTATGGGAGCTGTGGAATTCCTGAATGCTCTGTAGTGAGATTGAGGCTGACTCAGTGCTAGGGCAAGATTAGTTATTTTTAAAAATGTAGTCATAAAATTAATGGTCCTTGTGAACCCTCCACCAGGCACTAATTAATCAGCCTTCCGTTTTTACAAGTGAGAGCAAATGAATGCCAGGAATATGCAGTGATTTTGCCAAGTGGGCCGTAGGATTAGATTTATTAGAATTTAGGGCTCCTAACCTGTGATCAAAACATGATTGCACCTCTGTCAGTTGCTTCAAATGTGAGTTTTCTTTATCTGAAGATGAAAATCTTTTCATTGGCTGGACACTCATTAGTCAGAACAACTGCTATACAAATAATGCTATTTTGCAGGTTTAAAATACGGATTTTTTTAGACCACCATGGAACACAGGTTGGAACTATGGGAGTCACTTATGTGACTGATTCCTGCTACGAATGTTTTAAACAACATTGTGAGTTATTAGCTGCTGTTTCCTATCAGGAAGAGATAAACTGTGGATTTATTAAATGTTGGAGCCAATTTCACCCCTGGTTTTACTGGACTGATATCAATGAAACAATGCCAAGGACACATTCTCTTAACTAAGTTGCCCTTAGCCACCTACTGCATTTTACTTATTGTACATACATCACAAAAGCTTACAAAGCAAAAGGAAATAACCATCTTCTTGATTCCTGTATTCTGAGCTACCCTCAGTGAAGGACACAGAATCCAGATTCTGTTTGAAAGATCTCCAAGACTAGTCCTGTAGACTTACAGTCCACTAAAAGTTTGAATCCACCAAGCCCCTGAAACCTGAGAATTGTGGAAATCCTGGCAAAGGCTCTAAAGCTTCCTGAACTTCCCTCTTGTAACCAGGCCCCCTGTGCAACCTTTCATGCCATGTTCTGACACTTTCTGATCCTTCTGGCTGTGATACCAAATTGCAGAAGTGTCTGTGAAAGTTCAAAGCTTTAAGAAGAAATTGTTAAACAGATTCTCCTGAAATCCTGTACAGCAGAGTCAAGACTAGGGAATTTAGAGGGAAACAGGAGTTTGCCTAAACCACTTCTGCAGCACTGCTTTTAAGATGATTCCAGTTGCTCTAGAAGAGGTGCAGAGTGGAAAAAGTGGAGCCCTAAGGTTAGCTCCTTCTGTGCAGTATACATTTCTACATTTCTGTCTTCCTCCTTTTCAGTACATCTCACCCTCCTGCTGTCATCTCCACTTCTCTAGGCTCATTTTCTCTCAGTATCTCCAGCCTTCTTGTGTTCTCTGAAGCTCTTTAATTCTTAACTTTCCCCTGTGTGTCCCCATGATAACCCTCCCTCACTATCAGGTCTCTATGTTGTCTCTATGTCTCAGGTGGTCTCATTTTAGTTCTACAGATAAAGACACAAAGCAGAGAGTGAGTAGAAGAATGGGTGCCACAAAAAGTCAGAAGAGGTTTTCCTCTTTAAACTGACAAATGGGGGCAAATCCCTCTGTTGCAAGCAAAAATAATGACATGTTAGAAAGGATGAGAATGGAAACTCTGCCTTTCTTGGAAGCAGCCACTGAAATGAAGCAATAGTTTTGGGAAGCCCAGGGTATTGGTAGAGCAGCTGGTCTCCTTCCAACTGGGATTTGCTGTGTTTCAGAGCTATAATCAAGCAAATAGAGAATTTGCCAACCAAAGCTTTATTCCATGTGCCAGGGAGCAGCCATCCCTTCACCTGAGCTAGAAATGTCTTCACTAATGTGCAGCATGCGCACAAGTCACTAAAGAGCCTTCACCCTTCATCAGTCAGACAAGTGCAGTTGTGTGTGCATCAGGATGAGCAGAGGCAAGGGGATGGGAAGCTATTAAGAATGAAGCCTAATGGCCCCTTGAGAACCCTGGGAGGGGGGAAATAAAATAAAATTAAAGAAACCCTTCACCTGAATTTTAATCATACCCAAGGGAAGACATGAGATTTAATACAAAACATTACACAGCTGCTTTGCTACACGAGATTAACTTCATGTAACAGGATGAATAAAAATATTCCCACTCCAACTTTCTGAAGCATTCTGCCCTGAGGCAGTGAGAGAAATGGCACAGAATGCAGAATGAGGCAGGGGGATGAGCTAGAGATGCTTTTAAGCTCTGTGCAAGTCACCCATCCAAAGCTGGGCTCTGACACAAATCTCCTTCAGCATCTCAAATTAATAATTCATCCTTAGCTGGGCGATCATTACAAGATCTCTTTCTGTAGACAGACAGTCAGAGAGAACAAATGTAAGAGTTAATGCTGGCTGGCAATACTGTGAACCTCTGAGAGCAACAGGCTATGGCAGCACTGCTTAAGTTCTCCCAGTGCTGTGCTGAGTGCCTGGGCATCTGCTAAAGACTGTAAATGTGCATGGATGAGGACTGACCCACTTCTGCAATTGAAAGCTGGAAAGCCTCCCAGATGCACACATGACATTTTGGCAACTCAGAGAGAGAAAAGTTCAAGGAAACTAGGAAAAGAGTTCAGAAGAGGAGTGTGAACAAAAATACACAAACAGAAAAACATCTAGCTCTAAACTCTTTGTTATCAGTCGTCCAAGATCACTTGCTGTCAAGGTCAGTAGAGATTTTTGTGGTAGAAATGAAGCAACTTCCCTCAGCCACCAATAGAAGCTGTAGGTTCACATCACAGCCTGTCAAAGTCAGCAGGGACTTGGTCACAAATTGATTTACAAGAACATCAGCTGGAGATATAACCTTTTTACTTTCCAAGCTGTAGAGTAAATGCATGTCCCTTGACAAGTAACTTTTCCTGGTAACCCCATCAACCATTTATGAAGCAAGAGTGGTATTTGCTTAGTGCTCAGCATGACAGGCAGTGTGTATTTCGCAAAATACACCTCCTTCCATAATCGACAATTTAGAAAATTAACTATTTACTATTCTTGCTAAAAATTATCAGAAGCACCCAGCTGATCATTATGCACATTTTGTACTTGTCCTTTGGGGATAGCAGCACCATTAGACCCTGGAAATTAAGGAGCTTCTAGCTTTGACTAGGCCTTGGAAAATAAATCCAGATCTCAACAACTGCCATGAGTCAGATGTGATTTTCTTCTTTTATGCGAGATGAGAATTCACAACTTGAGCATGATGCCAGTCACAGAAATAAGAAAACACAGAGCTGCCTAGGACAGCAATGTGCTCAGGGACACTATGGTCCCTGCTTAATCTCTGTGGAAGCTCTGCAAAGGCAGGCTGGTTGTGGCTGTGGTTGCTCAGACAGAAGTCAGGATTATTCAGAGCAGATGCAGCAGTCACCTACCTGATCTCTCTCAGGTGTCTGGCAGTAGTGGTTGTAGCAATCCCAGTTTGCCTGTGCTTGCCTCTTCAGCCTGCAATTATGGTTGCACTCCTTCCTGCTTCTCTTCTCTTGCCTGTGGAAACAGCAGACTCACACCAGTCCCTCATCTTGGGGGCTGAAAAATTCAACTTTCTGTTTGCTATGGAGAAGCCTGGAGTCACCCCCAGGCACTAGTGATGCTCTGCAGCTGGAGGTGTTCTGAGTGAGATGTAAATCAAGATACTTGGTCATAAAGCAACAAATGACAAGTCTTGGAGGAAAAAAAAGGTGTTATCTTTAGTAACCAGGCCAAATGCCAGCTCCAGCTAAGATAACAGACATTCTACTGACTTCCTGCAATTTTCCTTCAGTGAAATATTATCCTCTTTACTTCCTGCCAGAGTGTCATTTAACACTGCTTTGCTGGTGTACTGTGATTCGCTCAAAGAAAGCTGCATTTCAGTGAAGACTAAAGTAACTCCACTACATTAGAGATGTGCCCAAACTCTGGTTCTGAATGAGATTTATATGCATATTCAAAAAGCTACATGGATTCAGTAGTTTAGTATAATTTTGGTCAGTGAATTTAGAAATCATCATTTATTATAGGAAAAAAGGCAACAAATCAGTTACATACATGGATGAAATGAGCATTATTTTTTGTATCTGGAGAGTACACGTCCCTAAAATAATTTTCTTAGAACAATGGCAAGACCTTCTTCCTGTAGCACTCTGATCTCACTCTGATTCCAGCAACCATTAATCCTATCACCTGGAAACAGCTCCTAGAGGCAGCACTGAAGTGCCCTCCAAACTGGAGGTACCAGCCTGATGCTGCTGCCCTGTTTGGACATGATCTTAAAAGGCTTTTCCATCTTAAACAATTCTGTGATTTTGTGATAGATACTGGCCTGTTACACACAGCTACATTTGCTGCACATATTGAAGTGTTCAACACCAGGTGGGATGGGGTTTTGAGCAACCTGGTCTAGTGGGGGGCATCCCTGCCCATGGCAGCAGGGTTGGAATGAGATGATCTTTAATGTCCCTTCCAACCCAAACCATTCTATGATTCTGTAACACTGCAGTTTTGCCTCAACAATGCCTTGCAGACGCCGTTAGGTGACACAAATGCTTTGTCATAACATATTACTTGAATTCAAGATAAAACTGGCAAACAAAACCATTTATTGCTACCTGTATATTTGCATTGGAATATGTCAGTGTACCTGAGGAAGATGCAACAGCTCCCAAAGCAGACAGAAGGAAATGTTGTTTCTCTGTTCACAATGGGTTTCCTCATCAATCAGGAATGTTCATTAAAGCTTGTTTCCTTTAGCAGGATGACTATAAAGGGCAGTTGTGGAGCAGGAAAAGGAGTACATGCTTATGACATGCCATTTTCTAGGATTTGTCCTGAAGATTAATTTTATCCACCACTTTAATGAGGCTGAGTCCTCACGAATGGGTGACCAACATCTTCACATGCTAGTGTGATAGTACAATAACAAGACAGCTTCTCAACACATGTGAGGCCACGTCTTTCACAGGAGCATTAAGTACTGAGCACAAATCACAGGACAAGTAGGAAAGGCAGAGCTATTCACTGCAATTCAGGTAGTGTCAGAGCCTCAGGATCCATAAGGTCAGAACTGCTATAGCTAATAGGCAATTTCTCCATCAAGTGTCACGCTGTTCACGTGTTCCTGCTTTGCCCTTTCCTCCTGGGGTGTTGATGGTGCTGTTGATGAAGGTGGGACTACAGCCAGCTGTTCTCTGACACGAGGTGTGCCAGGCAGTGGGATACTGCCCTCAGCTCCAGAAGCTGTCAAAACCATCATGGATTTATATTCTGTGGAAGTAATTAGGGACTCCCCGTTGCTTCTCCACTCGCCTCCCATTTGTAGGGCAATCACATCAGAGAGCCGTGCTCAGAGAGCACTGCCAGCCTCCCCTGAAGCCAGTGGGGACTATTAAGAAAGGTTACTGGGGCAGATGGAATATTCCCCACCAGAATGCACACGCAGAGCTATAGATTTTTCCTTTGAACATAGCCTGTGGCAATTTCCAGCAGATAAATGAAAGATGCTATTCTCATTTGTTTGGGTTTTTAAAATAATGATTTGCATCACTTGTTGCTTTTAGTCATAGTAATCCCATCTCCAGTCAGTGGTAGAGACAAATTATTTTTTTTCTTCCCTATTTGCCTGATTTTTTCCATTCACTTCCTCACTGTCTTCACAACTAATGCAGGCATACGGAGCCTTTGTGCTAAGGCAGTCTACAAGGGGAGCTGCTGCTGCTCACCAGACTCCTTTTGTTAAGGTTTTCAAGGGGAAGGGACTGGCCCTGAAATGCCTCAGCAGCTTTCTTCAGCCAGCTTTGGTCCTTTCCTCATGGCCAAAACTGGACTAGCAGTTCAGAGGCTCAACCTGAGCTCACTTTATCCTCCTGCATCAGGCAAAGGCCTTTATAACGCAGTGAGCTTCTGAGGTCCTGGGCTTCCCACTGTCACGTGAGACTCACTGGGGGATAAGACCCATGAGTTTTGCCAGGATGAAAAGCCAAGCTTGTGCAGTTTCCTGTTTGATAGCAGATCCCTCCAGCAGAGCCCTTGCCCTCCCCCTCGGGTGAACTGCCACTGACCCAGCGAATTCAATTAGTAAGGTTCTTCCTTTATCAACAAACCCCACATGGCCCAAACCAAACATGGTGCATTTGAAAACAAATGGATTGAAACAGCCCTAATCTAGTCAGACCCTGTCCTCTGTGCTTGTTGCCTCCACTTCAGCCTGCCCACAAACACAATCAGGGCATCGTCAGGATCCCATCTGGTCTGCAAGGGCAGTGGGGAGCCTGACACCCTGCAGAGCAGAGGGTATCACTGATTTGGGCCTGTATCAAACACACCATTACAGTGCCTCCACAGTGCTTTTGGGGCCAGTTTTCTCACTGTCTCCACTGTTGAACTCTAAAGGAAATAGGAAGAATGCCTCTGTTGAAGTCCTAGGAAGAAAGCTTGTGTAACCTTGATTCATTCCTCTTGTCCCATGCACAGTGGTGATGCAGTATACTGTCATATGCAGTCTGGACAAACCCCACTACCTAAAGCACTCATATAAATCACCAGAGCAGAAAGCACAGCACCTTGACTGGAAGGCTCTGAATCACTCCAGCCACTTCATATGTGAAGATTTTCCTTTATACCAGAGGGAAGTTGTAAGTGCTTCCATTTCTGGGCCCACTGGTCAGCTACATCTGTCCTAGGATGCATGCTAGCAAAATGAAATTCCACATCAAAGTGGGATTCCCCATCTGACTTATTCAGAAGAACCCAGCTGTGATGAGAAGGGAGTTTTCTTTGCTGGCAGATTGGCACAGACACAGATGCTGCCCCTATTACTGCCATCATAATCAGCACAGACTTGTTTGGGAGCCCTCCTCTAACACCAAGCATTGAGTCAAGGTTGTCAGAAATTCCTGGGCACCCCCAACACCTACACAGACCCATCTCCCATGCCCCGCCTTCTCTTAGCCAGAAGAGACAAGGCATGATCCCTGCTAGCTCAAAGGACATGGACACAGAGGGAAGCTGGGGGCTGTCCCCACCCAGCAGTCCCCAGCAGAGATGTCCTTTTTCCTTGGGACACAGATGGAGAACAGCTTAAATCAGGCAGCACATCTTAGGCAGACTTCCTTGGGTGGCTCCCAGGGAAAGCCTGGTAGAAGAAGATCAGAGGCAGTGCAAGTGTGAGAGGCTCAAACAGCACCGCCATCAAATCTGGGGGAATGGTGATTTGCCTGAAGACAGCTCTTGTGTGAGCACTGAGGACATGTTCCAGAGATAGGCTGTAGGACCAGTGACACACACAGGAGTTTCAAATCAGGGCTGAACAACTAGGTAGCTGTCAGAGCTGCAAAGACACTAAGAAAAAAACATCTATCTTTCTCAGCACAGCCCATCCCATCCCACCCCATCCCAAAAGACTTCCTCCATGTGGTCATTCAGACAGAAGGACACTTGAGCCGTCTCCTGTGGCAATGCCCACTGAGGGCAGTCCCTCCTCACCCACTGGGCAGTCCTTCTCATTCAGCCTTATCCCTCTTGGAGGCAATCTAACAGCAGGAAGGAGGCAAGCCAGGGGCAACTGTTAATTCCAGGAAGAGTCAAAGGCAGTGAAATATATTCCCTTTATACAGCCTTTATACATCTATTTTCATGTATAACACATGCCTTAGGTGAGTTTAACAAAATTGTGAAAAGAGAAATCCTGTGAAGCTAGACCAGGAATCTTAGCAAAATATATTTGAAGAAACTGCTGAAAAACAGAAATTAGAAGTTATCACGTTTTCTATTCCAGGCTGCCTAAAAGGCATAACATACATATTCCTGTGTGGTAGATGTGAATTTTCCCACTGGAATCAGTAGCCAGCACTCCAAAATTCTGAGATGAGCCGTTCTTTTGAACCACTTCCTTTGCCCCAAAAGCCCTTGACAGGTTTTCCATATTCTCTAAAATACGTGTTCACTATTTTTTTTCCTTCTTTTTTCTCTGTCAGACTTCCCAAAGATGAAAAAGGGCAAAAACCAAAGAGGAATTTCTGTTGCACTACCCAATCCCATCATAAGTAAGGAACAACTGGAAATTATTGCAAAGCTAGATGCTTCCCCAGGGAGAAGGTAATTCCTAGGAGCACTTATGGGCAGAATTCCACCCACTGCTGCTTTTTTTTCCCTGCAAACACAACATTCCCTACAAAGCACTCACACAACGGTGCAACTGCCTCACTGAGAACAAACTAAAACATAGCTGAGGAGGCCTCTGGAAAGGCCTTTAAGAAAGCTGAAGAAAGCAGTACTATCAGCAATACAAGTGCACCAGCACAACAGAACTCACTGGAAAAATATATTGATCTGGCTTTTCTGATTCTGAGATCTGAAAAACTCACAAGAATGCTCGAAGCTGCTCATTTGCATTTCGTTTCCCAGAATGCAGTTCCAACTCATGTATTTCCCACAGGCACCAACATCAAAGCTGTGGAAACAAGCTATCTTTGCATGAAAGTTTTCTTTTTAATTAAACATTATAAACTAAGGCCAGGAATTCCTTCTTCTTTCACAGCTGGAGAAAGCATAAAGGCGAAGTGAGGCTAGAGGAACAGAATCCATCAGTCACTGTACAGAGAGAGATTGCTTGGCCGTGGATGCTTACAATTGCTTTCTCACTGCTTGGCTCATTCGTGAAACATATGGCAAGGTATGGAAAGCTCACCTACAGCCCAAAGGTCACTGTGCCACCTGCAGACCCCAGACAACATGCAGCCTTGCACAAATACACATGGAAGTAATTAGGCAGGCAAGGGAGCTGGGATTTGAAGCGGAACCCCCTCAAGTCTGCTGCATTAATCCTTCCTTGAGTTGGAGAAGAAATCTGAATTCCCAGGGGTCTGATTGCTGCAGCTTGTAGCTCAGGGTGGAAAAAAAGTAATTTACTGTTTCCTTGCCACAAATATGCCATTACATTTTTGGGGTTTGGATGGAGAGAAGAGCATAAGGAAGTTACAAAGGGGCCAGGTTCGCTTCCCTCATTATCTGCACAGTCACAGCTTGGCAGGCTGCTTTCTTAGTGCTGCTCTTCCACGAGCTTTCAATTTAGAAACTACATTAGGATTTTATGAATTTTCAGTTGAAGATGACAAGTTTTTTGGGACTAGAGTGGTAGATCCCAGTGAGCAGATATGGGGATGCAGAATGCCAGGAAGTTTGGATTCAGTCTCGTCTTTATAGTGTTGCATCCTCTGGAAGTCTTAAGCTGTGGATTGTTCCACCCTTCCCTGCATTACACTGATAAAACCAATGTCCTCTTACCCCAGAGATCTTATCTTATAGCTGAAGCACCATCCAGGAGATAAGAGTGACAGGGATACAGCATGACAAGGAAATCGTGGTGGTCACAGGGATGTGATAGGTTTGGAGGAGTGGATTGAAAACAGGCTAAGAGGAGGTGATATTGAAGAAAGGTAAGAGGATAACTGTACCCATCAGGGATCCAAAGTTCAGATGTCAGTAAATCTTCAATCTTCTTCTCCAGTAGATCCAAACACCTGTGTTCATCCTACACATTTGCTAACAGGCAATTTGGGAAAAGTTTGCCAGTCCTCATTCCCTTCATGATACTGCTATATTCCTGTTGTCTCCACCCCACTTCGCTTTCCTGGGTTCATCATCTCTTGCACACAGCTTCCCATGCTTTTTCTCTCAAAGGTTCACTGCTCAGACCACTTCTCACACAAAATGATGACTCCATATACTGAAAATATCACCTAGCAACCTGTGAGAGTGCCTCTGGTGTGGTTAGTGGATGGAGAAAAAAACCCACACAAAAACCTCATGACCAAGACTTCACTTCAGTCCCAGGACCAGCTTCTTCAGTTTCTTCACTGAAAGGGTGAAGTTGAGCCTGAGCAAGAGCAGATGAAGGTGTTATTTTACTGTTTGGTATTTTTTGCTTTCCACTACCCAAATTAATAATTAAATTTAAATTTTAATTATCAATAAATTAATTTCCCAAAGTTAAAGAATCAATCATAGGACCATTTAGGTGGGACTGGACCATAAAGAAGATCATCTGCTTCCAACCTCCATTCGATTGGGCAGAGACACTGGAAGGTGCAGTCTTTGCAGACTGCTGGCAAGTGGCACATCATGCTCATGTCACTTCATCAAGTTGTTCACATACACTTAGTGAGTGATAAACAAGCCACTGCATTCATCTTTGTGCCTCTTTTACTAAGTGAACATACAGCATAAGTGCAGCCATCTACGATGTTTCTATTTCATCATTCCCCTAGAGGTTTTCTATCTAATTTTAAACCAACTGTTTACATTTTCTGGATTGTGTCAAATAAACAGACACCACTATATGGAAGCTAAGGATACAGGAAGAGGCAGGGATGGGGAGCACTTCTAAGCACTCTCCTCATCTATTCCTGGAACATAAATATTGGGCCTGCAATTCCTAGTACAATTGTCTCTGTTCTTGTGGAATTGTATGGATAAATTCTCAAGCATCGCACAGAGCTGTCTCTGCTTTTTGAAAAAGCCAGTAGAACACACGGGGAGCAGTTCTGAGTGAACAGCAGGAATGTTTCTATGCTACCTTGCTGCTGCTGCTTAGCCAAGGATTTCCAGGGACCTTTCATGATGCAGCCATTCTTTTACAGGGTCAAGATTATTTCCTTTTCATGGTGCTTATCAGGGAGGAAAAGGCTTGGTGCCTGCTGTTCCTGCTGAATCTTCCAACTCTGCATTTTCTACCCATCCCTCAACGGAGGTAAAAACACCAAACTCCATTTGACAAAATATTCTGCCTCCTGGTGAGAGAAAAGAAAGCAAAATATGCTGTGACAGCATCAAAGTCAGAACTATGGGAGCTGCTAGGAGAAAATCTAGGGTACAAGGTATCCAGCAAATCTCCTTGCAGAATAAGAACTGAGAAGCTGATCCTAAGTTTTAATCTTGGACTATCATCCTTAGCTGCTTGTTGCTGGGGTTTTTTCTACATTTGAAAATAAAGAGAAAACCCTAAAACTGTTCTGGAAAGCTTTTACTTTGCATATAGTTGCCAGAGTCACATGTTGAACAAAGTGAAAAAAATAATTGTGTGGGGACAATGGACCTAAACCTTCCTCTTGCTGATTCCAGCAGCAGAGCACAGCACACTCAGTTCCATAACCCAGACTAAGGCTTTTGCTGAATGTCCCCAGACTGCCATTTCAGGGAATGTTTGCAGAAAGTTAATGCCATGTCAGCATCCCCATGTGGGAAATGGCAAACATTTAGGCACTGGGAATACAGAAATGCATGTGTCCAGAGGCTGCCTTAACAGACTTCCATTTTCACCGAATGCAGTGCTTTCCAAAACCAAATGTAGTTCACCATTGGAAAGCCAGATAACTGCAATTCAGTGCTTCTTAATTTCTGTGTGAGCTGCATGGATGTATCTTAGTTCTGTCTTAACACAAAAGTCTGACATTTGAGGAACCAGTTTTCCCCAGAAAGGGATTTTCCATTCTACCTGGAAAGATGCCATCTCCCTGGTGAAAAACAAAATTCTCTAGCTGAGGGTCAAGCAAATGGCCCATGTAAGAGAATGGTGTTTTTCCTGCATTATCAGTCCAATACAATACTAGATAATCATGGAATAGCAGAGTGGATGCACAGCTCTCAAAGAAAGACACCTCATATTTGAGTCTCTGACTGCCATGGTTAAGACAGGTATATTTGACCATCTAGTTTAGGGATTTAAAGCACATTACCAGGGTGATTTGAAGCCAAATCCTCCCTCATTCTTGGTAGAACATTTTTCACAGTTTTTGTGGAGCCATCAGGAAATAAAACAAGGCGGTGCCTGTTTTCTCCACACACTTTCTCTGCTTCACTCAAAGGGGAGAAATGTAGCTCTGAATCACTTCCCATCAGTGCGAAGAAAGAGCTGTAAGTGGTTAATCATACCCAGCCAGGCTGGTGCCTCAGTGACAGCAGAATGGCTGAGATGGGGTCTGAACAAGCCACTCCACCTGCTCTTCAGTCACTTCTTAGCCCTTGTGTCTTACAATCATTATCAAAGTAGCTGGAGTCATTACTGCAATGCTGATTTGTACTCCAGGGTCTGGGCATATGCCTGTCTCTTGCCCACTCTGGGGTGCTGAGGAACAAGATAAGCTGTCCGGTCTTTATCAAGATGCCTGGTGCCATTTCTTAGTAAGCAGTAAAGATTTTCACTGTTAAAAAGCTCATCTTACAACAAATGTAATTTCAGCCTGGGCACAAAAAAAGCACATGGGATTCCTTCTGGAGGAAGCCTCCATTAGAGCAAAATAGATATGGGGACATTTTCCAGTGATCCATCACCTAGGATTATGTATAACACAGAGAGATAAACTTGGAAAGTACATTTTAACCCCATGACCAAAATTTCATATGAACTCAATTCCTGTTTGTGTTGAGAAAGAGCTGAAAAGCCTAGTTGTGATCGAAGGCGTGCTTTGTGACTCAGGTTTTAGCCAAGGCGTTTTTTCCTGTCTCTGATAAATTGGTGCCTTAGCCCTTCCTTCTAGGCCAGAGAAAGGAAGGTGTGGCATTAGCACAGTTTGCAAGCCTCTTTTTGAGGGCTTGGAGAAACAATTGTAAATAAATTAGTCTCTACAGCTTAATGAGTGTCTATCAGCTGAACTGAAGTAAGTGTGCACACTGCTCACAGAGAATGCCTTGATTTAATACACAGATATAATAGCTAACCTGCTGAGTCTTTTTATTGTTGATGGAAATAAAGACCTACCTTTAAATCCTCTCTTCTGGTGACTACATTTATCTGTGCCATATTTTCCCCCTTCTAAATAAATCTCTTTCAAAAGCAAACATTCACAAAGAGGAATTCAGCCAAGCAAAGCAGCAGCCTGAGGCTCTGGAAACGTCTAACCATTGAACACACCAAAGCAGTGGCTGTTACCATCTGCTGCACCAGAGAGCGGAGGTGTACAGCTATACCCTCTCCCAGGCTGTAGGGGTGCCTGGGCTGGCTTCCACACCTGCAGAGCTCCAGGCAGCACCTTGCCTTGCACCACTGTGCACGTGAGGAGCTGCCATGTACCCCAGGAATCCTGGGCATTGCATGTTTGCCACCAGAAGGGTACAAGGAGGCACGGCGTGATGGGGCATTGTCAGAAATGAGCTCCTAGACTATTTAGGCCAAGAACTCATCTGGGATTTGCAGCTTCTTGAACATGTTCACCAAGAACAAGCTTGTAACTCTCAGTACAGCAGAACAGTATTAATAGGAATAAAAGATACAAAGTTTAGAAGAGAGTAGGTAGCAGGAGGTAACACTGCATTCAGAGTTTCTCAGCCCTCCTCACATTTGCCTAAATTCCACACTGTCAAGGAGCTTAAACCTTAAGTAGGATAATTATTTGAAAATATTACAGCAGAAGATGAATCACTCAACTTTATTAAACTTTAATGACTCTTTTGATTGCTCTGACTGAGATGACAGGACTAATTCCACTGTATTTACAAGACTGCTTTAAAATTATATCAATAATTTCAACATTAGACTGCTGATTTTCTCCTTGTTCAACACTTGGCCAGCAATCCAGAGCCTTTGTGTTTGCAGGCTGGCTTATGGAAAATGAGATGGCATAATGCCACAGTCCAGAGAAGCATCATCACCCAGATGAGAATGATTTATTCAAGAAATTAAAGTCAGCACTGCTAGTTAGTAGACCAGCAGCTGGAGAAGAAGCCCTTTACAGCCCTCTCCCATGTAAAACAGTTTGGAAATCCTGTGGAGTTTGGTGCACAGGCCTTTTCTTTGCACAAAGGAGAAAATCACAATCATTTTGCTTTTGCCAGATGGCTTTGCACATTCTGCTACTGGACCTGTAGTGGCAATTTCATCAAATTGAAGGGACTTACAGATGGGATAAGAGGAGATGTTTATCACTGAGTCTCTCTAGTTATGCTTGCCCCAGTTCTCTGTTGTGAAGAACTGAGATTGCCCGTGTTGTGTGTCACACTCTTTCCTCTGGCAACAGTCAAAGCTCTTGTCATGGAGTATTACATTACACAAGATCAAACCTCACGGGCTACTTCGAGTGGTTACTGACTCCTTTTTGTTCCATTTCAAACCTTGAGTTACTGAGGTCAAATACAGTGACCCTAGCCTTCATTTGGCATCAAAGGGAGGGATACAGCCTTTATACACTGTGGGAACTGCAGCTTCAAAGGACATGGCATCAATACATACAGGAAAGTGCCTCCAGCACTTACTCATTACTAGCAGGGGAAGGCAGGATTTTCCTAGAGGTTCCCTGTGGGCCCAGGCACAGAGCACACCCCCAGCAGAACAGTTGCTCTGGCTGAGGTCTGCAGAGGCTGTATGGGAAGGGCTCTTTTGTAAACCTTTCAGACAGGCAATTCCTTTAGGATGTGGGGATTCCTAGGAGGCACATGAGAGGACACACATGAGACTTCTGATATCCCAGATCTTTACAGGTGCACTCTAAAATAATCTTAAGTATCACCATGGAAGAATTCCTGAGATACCTGCCACCCACTCACTACGCTGAGTCAAGGGCAGCACTCAGACATATTTATCTTGCTTTGAAAATCTTTCACATTGGCTGCAGCTGAAGGCACATGGCAAAACAAAAAAAAATTGCTTTAGCAGATGATTGTAACTTTGTAGGACTTGCATGGACTTCACCGTTCACACTACACCAAACCACAGGTACAAGCCTGGTCACCAGACAACAGATGCACTTAATATAGCGTGTTTGTCCTATGAACATGCTCCTGCCTCCATTCTCAAACAGCTGGGTCAGCCTTTGGATCTCTGAGTTTTTCAAAACTGAAGAGAAGCTGCTGCCAGCAGACCTCAAAGTGGCACAAATTAACATAGTTGCTGGGGCTATGAGTACAGCGTAGGGTTTTTCCTCAAGTTCACTCTGGGGAAAATGTACTATTTTAAAGGATTTTCTTAATATTCTCTCCTTCCTTTCTCTCTTATACCGTAGTTCTTTGTTTTGTGACATTTCTGTTCTCTGTTAAATGATACAGAATATTTATCAAAAAGTTGCTGAGATGGCCTAGCTTTAAGCATAGATGTCTTAATGCAGAGAGAAACTCCTGTGACTGTGGGACCTCTCCTGGAAGATGCACGTCTGAGTTAATGCAGCTGCCCATTTAATTTAATACAGAAAATATCTCAATAAATTATAAAGCAAAGATTTTTTAAAAAAATCCAAGCCCTGGAGAAGAGCTCTCCCATCCTAGCAGCACCAAAGTAAATGTCTTTTCCATCTCATTCGACTGTGTTCAAAGTTCTTCAGCAGCAGTTTGAAGATTACAGACCTCTTACCAAATTCAAATGTTCATTTCAAGTACAGCTGTGCACCTCTGCATCCCCTCAGTCACTTGCTGGGAAGGGTTAAAACTCCTCTTGCTCTGGTGTGAAAGGATTGGTCTGATAGCAGCAGATGTAAAGGACACTCACAAACTCCTCAGGAACTGTGATTTGGAGACACCCTGTTACTTTCTTAGAACATCCCTGTGGTGTATCACTGGATTTTTTTTTTTTTTTTGCATATAGAGTAATCATCAGTGGAATATAACAGAATAGCAGAATATATCGCTCTTCTGAGAAGGGGAAAGAGCAGAAAAAGGGGAAAAAAGTGATAGCAGGGTAGTTTATCTAAGATGCCTTATTCTGAGAGGGCTAAAGAGGGCCCAAACTCATTACTTTAGAATATATCCCACTAAACAGTATGTATCACTACCTAAAGCAGCTCTTTCCAGCTCTACTGCACTACCAAAAATTACTTGGCAGAATGTCCTTTTTTAACTCTCCAAGCCTTTGTCCAAAGGCTGCTTCAAACAATGGCAGTTCACAAGGATGTGGAACAAACAACCACAATTCCTTTCTGAATGCTTGCTATGGTGGGAACAAATAGGGAGGGCTTAAAGGAAACCCTGCTTGCAAATAGCCCAGGTGAGGGAAGAACTGGCACGGAAAGGCTTTTGCAATTACATGCCAGCATTCTTTGCTCTGCAGCGGAAAGGAGAGAATCTTCTCAGCTGGGGCTGTGGCTAAAAAGGGAAGCTCTTTTAGGTTTAAGCATGAGGCAATGTGAAGAATTTCATGCCTATCTAGAGGACGCCAAAGGTTGTGAGGGAAAGGGGGGATAAAGGCAGTCTCTTCCAAAGAAGCACTCTCTAAAATTTCTCTGCTTGGAGTAAAGTCAAAAATTGAGGTGGGTAAATCCTAAAAAACAAGAGAAGAAACTTGCAGCCTACAGAAATTCCTCTAACAATGCCTTGGGATCGCATAAACAAGGTTATTAATAGAAGCCCTCAAAGGCTGCTTCCTCCCATTCTTCTATCTGCACCAATTCAAGGCAGAGAAACCCTGGCTTGAGAAAACCTCACTTGCTCTCTTGTTGTTTTTATCTTTCCCTCCACTGTATTTCCCGTCAAGACTGCAGGTCAGAAAGGCCGGAAATCTCTTTGTACCTCTGAGACTGCCATGGTGTGACCGAGGATCCCAAGTGCCCCCGCACGCTGGGGCAGGGCTGTGTGGGGAAGAGAGAGCTGCAGAAGTGGAGAGTGAAGAGAAGTGTGGCTGCGTGTCGTGGCTGTTCGACACCAGCAGCCCAGACGAACACAAGGGAGCGTGGGAGCTGGGGCACAGACTGCTTTTCCAATTGCTTCAGAAAAGCCAGCATTCCTGCCTCACAGCCACAGGACACGTGGTGGACTTGACCTTGCCTTTCCTGAGCTTTCCAGTCAATGTCACGGCAGAAACCCCCAAAACACTGGGTTTTTTTATACTGGCCTCACAAATCCCAGGCATCTCTTTAGTGATTTTGCTAGCAAAAGGCACAATTTTATGCACCCCTGGGGTTTTCTGAGGAACTGACAACCTCTGAGAAAATGAAGTGTCTTATATTTTTCCACCATTTTTTCTGTTCTGTCGTTATAGAGGTTGCAGCCACACTTTCTCTAAAAGTTAATTTTCTCAGCTTCTAGAGTTACAAAAGGGCTGGGGAATAAAGTGAAAAAAATTGCAGAGACTCTAGGATTAACATGCAACATCAGCAAATGTACCTACCACAGAGAACACAAGCAGTCAGACTCACATTTGCACACACAGCAAAGAAGAAACCATTATTAATACTGCAAAACCATGAAAGGTCAGGCCAAATTTATCTACACTTGCAGACAAAATATTCAATAAGTCTTGCTCTTCCTGGGTGCTGATTTATTCAGAAGATGTTAACAAACAGAAAACAAACTGAAATACTGAACTCATTTGACCTGATAGCATCTCCAAATTCAAGCCAAGCAAGGTGTCAAAAGAAATGCTTCCCCCAGGATTAGACTTCAAATAAAACACAGAGAAGTAGGCATATGCTCCCTGCCACTCTCTTTCCAAACACTACCTAGACTTTTTGGGGTTTCAAGCTCTGGTGTGATGTACAGGTTGTTTTAAACTCACAAGAAAACTCATAGCACAAAAAACCCTCTTCCAGTACACATACAGACACAAGAGCTGTTGTTGTCTTTGTCACCAGTACCTCAGCAAAATACATTTAAGGACTCTGTCCGAAAATCTGTATCAGTTTG
Organism: Pyrgilauda ruficollis; assembly: GCF_017590135.1. NCBI lineage: Eukaryota > Metazoa > Chordata > Aves > Passeriformes > Passeridae > Pyrgilauda > Pyrgilauda ruficollis. The sequence continues at coordinate 11,002,669 of NW_024512543.1, forward strand.
TGTATTGAAACACATTTTGCATAGATTTTACATGGTCCTCAAGGACTCAATCTTCCTTTCTTCAGCCTCAGTAAGCCCTTCTGAGTTGAAACCACCGGTGTGGGTCTTTGGCTTTCTTTTGGAGGCCCTGACATATTTCAAGTGAAGGCAGGGTAATAGAGAGAACTCCTTTCCCAGTCCAAAGTTCTGGCTCCTTTGTTACTTTTGAAAGTCCATCTGCATTATTCAACATAGTGCACAAGAACGTCTGTTGAGCAGAGTGCCTGCTGTGGCTGTGTGTGAAATAATATAACCCTACTATCTGCAGAACAGAAGAACTGGCATTACTTCTGTTGCTAAAGAACATTCAGCTGGAGGAGCTGGTGCTGCTTGGCTGTCTGTCATGACCACCAGCAGGATATCAGTGCCCCATGGGCATGGGACACCCAGCCCACGCCTTGCATGATGTCCTTGGAGCTGAAAACATGACAGCACAGCACGCTGAGGCATCAAAGCTGTGAATTAGCTTGGGTTCAGGAGGAGCACAGCCACAGCACTCAGGGCTCTGGTAAGAGAATAAACAGGGAAACCACCACAGTGCTCTGCTGCAGAGACCTGTGGGTTCAGAATCAGGACTGACTCTTTGCCTCCTTCCCCACAGATGCTACAGACATGCCTCAGCAGCTTTGCTGAAAGCTGAGCAATGTGTAAGCACAGAAGGAAATTTTACAGATTGAGAAATAGGAAGCCAAAAGCAATACATTTATGATCAGAAAATATTTTGACCATCATATTATTAGCTGTTGGGATTGACTTCTACAATTACCACAGAAGTCAACAGATTGAAAGTACTCAGAACAGGATGCAAGGTTATTGTAAGCAGCATAAAATGGATAAAGAAGCTATAATCCTATAAACCAACCATAATTGCTTACAGGAAAATGGAAATTGCCCTGCCCTAGTCATGATTGCTGACCCTACATTTTCTGCATTCTTCTTTGAATCTCTGCTTTTGGGTACTCTCTGAGACAGGCTTATTTTCACATGCATATGTCTTATTTTCATATCTCACCCTGGGTAGTTATTGCACGGTCCTCTAATATCCCTGATTTCTGTCTGCAGAATGAATGGCAAAAAGACAGGAAGATTTGATTATAGGGAAAGCAGGGAGCTGCAAGGGACTGAACTTTTTAAGGAGAAATATTCCTGGATTTTTTTCACTTTTCCTTTTTTCCCAACTCTTGCACTGCCAAGAGAAGCTGGGAGAGACCAGGGAGCAAGTATGTTGGAAAAGGGAGTAGACAGTTGTGATGCCAATCTCCAGTTGAGCTTAATCCTGTCAAACTGCAATCAAGAAGACACATAGCTAAACAAACAGGCCAGAATCTCTCTCCTGTTAAACATCCAAAACTCAAAGGACTGCTCTCTAGGCACCACTAATGATAAAATCATGGAAGATGTCAGGGTGTGCGGGAGCAGCCCACGGATCTGCAATGACTGTTCTCTGCAGACAGCCTTACTGTGCCGAGAACAGTCCTGCTGATGGCACTCCTCCAGCAAAACGTTATCAACACTCTGCTTCTGTACACAGCTAATTATACCATGCTTAAATGCCACAGGGAGAGGGCTGCTCTATCAGGAAATGCACAGAAACATATGCTGCCATATGGAGGAGATAGTCTTCACTGGGACCAATCTCTGTGTGTATAAGGCCTCACAGCCCTATTATATTATTGTTTATAAAGCAAGTCCCTTAGAAGGTAAGCAGGAAAAGGGAAAAATAAAAAAAAAAAAAAAAGTGGCAAAACATTTCTGTTCAGCTTTTGGTACAAGAACAGCAGCAAGTTGGAAGGAAGGTTATCCCTTCTCTCTAGAAAGAATAATAAAGCTTTATGAACATGTTGCTGAGTCCTGTTCCCTAAACAGGAACTTTGCTTTGTTGCTAAAAAGCATTGAGCTGATATATCCTATTTAGGAAATTCAACCTAACTCAGAACATACACACCACTTAAAGACCACTGAAAATGCAGCAAGGTAAAATTAAAATGCAATTGTATCAAATTAAATGCCTTGATTTCTAGTAGTGTGTTTCTAACTAGCCAGTAAATCTTAATTAGAAATAATCAACGTCATTCTCACCAGAACCCATTTTGATTTTTGTCCTCAAGGAGCAATAGCAAATGTTCAGTGAGGCTGATTTTATTTGCAGATCAAGTGTCTCTGTCCATCTTCTACTCTCCTCCAGACAGGAGAAAACAAAGGGAATCTTTTGTTACTTGCCTACACACACTTACTAACCTCATACTTGGATGGCTGGTGTGACTATCAGTTGTCAGCAGTCATTTACATCAGGTGCAAAGTGACTGTAAGATGATACTAAGTAAGAATGGTAGCAGCTTGCATGATGTAAAAATCACAAGGTGTTAAATCATGAAGCTGTCCCACTCTTCATCTCTGCTTGCAATCCCAGAGAAGAGTTTGCCTTTTACCTTTGAGCTTGTTAAATTATATCTTCAACATTGCTGGGTCTTGGTGCTTTTAACACTAAAGTCTCTCAGTTCCCTGTATGAGTGAGGAATCAATATGTCACTGTTAACTGGTGCAGCACAAAATCTGAGTAGTAGAATAAAGCCAGTTTCATTACACACATGCAATTTAGTTTGAGGCCCTTCTCATAAGCTGTTCCTCCCGTGAGTTGCATCCACTTCATATGTAATGTTCCATCAATCAGGATGAAATGGATTAAGAAATCTCTCAGAGTTGTAATCTGTAAAGCAGTAGTTACCAAGAAGAAGCACTTAAATCAGGCAGTGATAGAAGTGCTGAGTGGGATGTCAACAGGAGCTACGTGCTCAATCTTTCCTGTTTCCCATTCAAATTCTTGCCCTGGGCCTATCACAAAAAAGCGTGTGGTCCAGTTCCACTGGAGGGTGTAAAGACAGCAAACACTGACAGAGGCAGCTGAGAGAATCAGACAGGAGAGTCACTATGGAAATGTGATTCACATGGAAAGCGTGTGACAAACAATTTCAGCCTGAGTAAAGGGGATGAGGCAAGACTCTTTCTGAATACCACGTAAAAAAAAAAAAAAAAAAAAAAAAATCTTAGTGGCCTGAGAAGTCTTCCTGAAGAACCTTTAAAGGAAAGGGATTATTTTTCTAAATACAATCAGGACTGGATGCTTCTGTAGAGTTTCCACTGACTCTCTATAAAGACACAGTTATTCTGTGCCCTATCTCAGTCCTGTCTCTGTCTGCTAATGGGAACAGTAATCCCTGTCTAACAGGGGTCTTGTAAGGTTTAATATCTGCAGAAAAAATTAAACTGGTAAAATGCAACCAGACACTGAAGTGTTACTCTGTTGTGCTCTTGATGGAAGGGATTTAAGCATTTCAATTACTGGTCTCCAGCACAACCTACCTTTTGTTCATGGATGGATGCACTAATGAGCAAAGCTGGACATAAGCTTTCAGATAGAACAGTTTTCCATTTGAAAAATGCCAGTTTAACAGAATCAAACTATTTCATGGGAATGTACTTGCTTAATTGAATTTTCTGGCAGAAATTTCCCTGTTTCCTCACAGGTTCTCCTGTCTACCTGATCAGTGGGCAGAACTGAGAGCCTGGCAAACCTAGCTCCAGCTGGGATATTAAAGATTTTCCTGGCAGGAAGCCTGGAAGCCAAGGAGCCCTGATTGAGCTAGAGCAACCAGAGCTGCTAGGATCCCAGCTGTGTAGCAGCAGGCCTGACAGGAAACTCATGGCAACTTTGAGCCTCTTGGACAAGTCTGCTTCATAAACAAAACAAACAAACAAACACCTCAAAGAAAGGCATTTGGATGGCATTTTTCAAGTTGAGCCACTGGAAGTTACAGCTTTTGATCTAATGGAAGACAAAGAGTTTTGCTCTTTGACATTTTCCCAGGGTGGGATTCTGGGCTGCAGGCAGACCCACTGTCAAGCCTCTGTCTTTCTTTCCCTGTTGGTTCACACCTTAATGGGAGAGAGGAAACAAGACCAATTCAGTGGGAGCAGTGAAAATGCCTCTGAACATGTTTGTGCCCATAGCAGCCTATCTGGGCTTTTTTCAAAGACAGGTGGTAAGGGAGGGCCACATTGATCTTCTTAGAGATTTTTCACTGCTCAGTCCACTGGTGTTAATAACCTATGTGAAGAACCAAAGCAGAAAGCCAAAAGCCACCAATTACCTTAAAAAAAATCCAAAGTGATAAGCAGCCAACTGGCCAGCTAAGCAGCAGACAACATCAGACAGCAAATAGATAGAGCCATGCTCCCTGGTGATCTCCTGAGGGAGTCAGAGGCAGCAGAGAGGGTTCTGCAGATGCACGTGTATGTCTTGATAGACCCGGTATGTGCTGTTCCTCTGACCCTACTCCAATTCCTTCTTCTTTTCCATGACTTCTAGTGGAGTTTGCATCAGACTCTCAGCTGCTGGAGCCATCAAATGGACATGTTCCCTTCTCTCTACAAGTTTTTAGAGTTGTTAATCCAGCTGCTCCCACAAGTATTCAAGCTGTGTAAAGGGCAGATGAAGAAGAGACAGTGGGAAGAGAGAAAGAAGTTCATAAAGAGCAACTATTAAGCACTACAAATGAAAAATGCAGCTCAATAAATAACTGAAAAGGCCATGCTTCCTGGTGTGTGTCTGATCTCCGTTCTCAAGCTCTGAAGCCTGTACTTTCATTCTATTTATAAAGAAAAAGTAACTTTAAAAGCCTCAAAACTTTTTTCTAAGTTTCTTCTTTTAGAGGGCAAATTGTCTGCTGACAATTTCAATCTGTGACCCCTTAAAAATGCACATCTTCCTGCCAAGATACCCAAAGCTCTGCGTAGACTTGGAAGATTCAGTGCCAAAAGAACCTCCCTTCTTCTCCTCACAAATTCACAGTTAAAATTAAAATATTACTAAAAACATTGGTGGTAATTCTGACTACACATGTGGACTAGAGTGGAGAGATGAATGCAGAATCAGAAGGTCATGTTGATTCTCCACTTCTGACTTCAAGTTTTGTTGTAAAAATAATTGCTAATGACTTGCTAGTACAGCTAATTACAAAGAGGTCAAGAGGGTGAGAATTTTGCAAAGAATATTCTTGTCTTTAGAGGATTAAAACATGTAATGTTTTCTGCAGTCTATTGAGAAGAGGGTTAATAACCCAGAACATCCTCACAAAGGCATGCAAAGCTTTTTTGGAAAGTCCTTTTTTCACAGAATTTTGCTTTAATTTCCAAATTGAAGCAGCTCTTGTTGCTAATATACCTTTATACATGTCAATAAAGTACACCCCTTTGAGGAGCTCCTGCCAGTGCTGTCTTGAAGAACAGAACACTAGAATGAACAATAGAAAATGCAGGGGAACAGGCACAATTACAGAGTCCTGGAGAGAAGGGATGCAAGACACAGTGAGGGCAAATTTGCCTCTAGTGCTTTTTTTTCATCTCTCTCCCTTTCACACTCTGATTCTTTAGCAAGTGCTGCCTGTGTCTGTGTTTTTGAACTTCCCGCAAAGGGAGGCTGGGGCTCCGTTTCAGAGAGGGGATGTGCCAAAGAGAGCAGTGCTGACCAGGCAGGGATGACATCAGCTCTGGGGAGAAAGAATGACAGCAAGAGGAACAGGAAGCTGAAGACTCAGAAGCAGATGGCATCCTCTTTCTTTTCACCTCTTCTATTTCCCCTCCTCCCAGTTGGACACTTTGATAGTGTGGGACTGTACTTCAGTCGAGATAGTCTCTGCTAAGGTAAACACTCTTTCACTACCCTACTGTCACAGCAAAAAAACCCATTCCTCTCTCCACCCTTTTCTTACTCTAAGAACACTAGTAGTCTATGTTTGTGACAACAAAAGCTTCTGGAGGATGCAGACTGGGAAATACACGCAGGAATGTAGAAGTGAGGAGAGAAACTCAGGTGTGCAGTAACTGGAGGCTGCGTTCAGAGCTGCCTGACATGCTGCTGTGCGCCAGGCCTATCTCAAAGCAGGTGTTGGCTCTTTTCATAAAAATTACAATGAGAAGCAAGAAAATCTAGAGAGCACCTACAAAATTCTTAGAATACCACAGCAGAACAGGGATGTGTTACCTTTTAAAGAGAGTTCAAAAGCTGTCACAGACTTAGAAGCAGTGTCTGAAGAATAGCTTGGTCAAACTGACAGCCCCAAACCTCACCTTTGACAGAGTGTAGCTCAACCCAGACCCAGACTTTTTGCTGAGCAAAAAGCATAATGTCGTGTTAATAATGAATAGCCCTGTGTCTCCTGTACTTAACACTGGGGCTTTGAGTGGATCCACAGCACTTTATAAATTATCTATTGCAGCTGATTCAAGGCCCGCTGGGAGTGTTCCTGCAGCAAGCATCTTGCTCAGCTGTAATGGAATCATACCATTAATGCAATTTCAATTAGACATACATTATAGCTCACAGGTGCCTAAGCAAACAGTCCACAGGAAGCCTCCCCCAGGGACTCATATCCCAGGGAAAAGGTGTGTAAGTGGGACACTTTCCAAGGGATCCTACAGTTGCACTGTGAAGGCACTAAAGAAATAAGCAAGCCACCAAGCTACAGCAGGAGAAATGTGTCTGTAAGGAAAAAAAGGATGGTCTTCACTTGCTGGTAGCTAATTCCAAACTTCCACCTTTTCAGTTATAAGGTGAAGGACTCTTCCACACTTCACTGAGTAATCTCCAAGAACCAAAACCTGGCAACATTCTTATCAGCCTCTCAGTCAGTACTCATGTGCCCTGATAGAAAATCCTCATCTCCCCTGGAAATCACATAACTCTCATCCAGGGAACAAATATTTAGTGGTCCTTTAGTCTGGCTGAGACTTTGAGCCAGCTGGGTTCCTGGAGAAGAAAGAGGTGCTCACCATCTACATACTTACTCTTGGATTAACAGACTCCCAGAGAGCTGGCACCAGCAGTAGGTGGCTGCACCTCTTGCCAGCTCTCTAGCCAAACAAAACCTTTGGTGTATTACAAGCAATGCTAGTCTCACTGCAGCACGGGGAATCTAAATCTCATTTAACTCTACATCAGGATAAGCTCTTCCAGGCTGCTGCTCAGGTCACCATTCTACACCCAAGCTGACCTGCAAGGACCCTGTTCCTGAAGGTGTTGATAACTGCAGGGAAAATGAGAGCACGGTCTCTATCCGTCTTTGCTCTCCCTGCAAGCCCACCATAAGGCATCTAATTAGTGTCAGTTATGGATGATGTTTTTCTGAGGGGCAACTGAATGAAGGATTTGCTAATTTATTTCATGCAGGGCCTACCAAGAAATATAAGACACTAATAACCACCAGCCACTGCTGAGCTGAACTGGATTTGAAATGGCAAGTTACAGATAAAAATGTCCCAATCTCCTCTGCTGTCCTGCCTCCTGCTGATCACCCTCATTAAAAAATTCTTATATTAATGGCAAAAATATTAAGTAGACAGCATTCACATAATGATAATACTGGCCTGAAAGAAGCAGAGTCATCAATTAAGGCAGGATCTTTCTCAATGATTCAGTAGAACCCCCTCTGCTCCCATTTTTTCTGTACCTGGATTCACCAGCCTGTGTCTTTCTTCTCTCATGTCTGTGGCAACCAACACCTTGGGAACTTCCAGTAGCAAATAAACGAGTGGTGCTTGGACTCAAAGGCAGGCTCCTAATCATAGGGCCATTAACAACTCATAATTTCATAAACTGTTTCAGATTGTTGGGGGGGCAATTCAGCAGTAGTGTGTTGCAGTTCCACATGATCATGGCTGGCACCACTCCTAAACCCTCATTCTTCTGTTTTATGAACACAAATACTTACCCAGATTCTCAAAAAATGGAGTAAGAGGGATGACATGGCAGACAGACTTGTCCTCTCCTTAATTTTTATTGAGTAAGCCAAGGAAAAGGAAATTTTAATTTGCAGCCTGCTATCTCATTTCCCTACATAGCAAGTGTCAGTCAGGTGGTTCCTCAGTTACCTTTCACTGACCTTTCAAAAGTAAAAATTCAATGATAGACAGGCCACAAGAAAACCACTGTCATGTCATTCACTGCGTTCATAAAGGACGTTTGGATACTGCCACCTGTTAAGCCTTTTTTTGACAAGTAAGTAACCAGAGTAGTCTTCCCTGACATACACCCTCAGTCACGGAGAAAGCAGGCCACTTGCAGCTTGTCTGATGCCGCTCCAGGCAGATTCTTGACAGCACTAGTCATGTGGAGGCTGCTTCCCAAAAGAAGAACAGCCTGGACAGATGGGATGGCCACTGCTCAGGGCATCAAGGATCATAAAATGCTGCCACAGTATCTGCCCCCTGAGAGCAGTGGCGCAGTGGCCATGACCTTAAAAGGGGGCAGAGTATGAGGTCAGGTTGTAGCAGACTCCTTCCAGACCTCACACCACTCCAGAAATGACATTGCTGAGGGTATCACCTAACAGATGATGCTATCCCTTACACTTCCAGAAGATGAAATACATTTCTGACAGCTGTCAGAAACTACAAAACAGTCACCTTCTTCCTCTGCTTCTGGTGACATCTTAGATATATAAAAGATGTCTTCCAAAACTACTTATTTCACCATCATCATGATTTTCTTTGAATTGTGCTAATCACTACCTCTTAGCATACAAAAGAAGAGTCTAAGCAGAGGGCCCAAAGCCCAAATATGGGCTGTTGACTGCTCTTTGTCTTTTCCAAGTGTGGGTCAGATGCACATTATTTCCACTTTGGATGTACACAGGGAAAGAAACTTGTTTTAACTTGCACATCCTAACCAACTAGTAACCCTGCAGACCCTTTCCTTAGCAGTGGTGCTCTAAGAGAAATCCAGATGCTTGCACCTGAGTAAGACCATCTCTCAGTATTGCCTTCCCCCCAGAATGTGCTGCCCCCTGACAGTGTGTCCTGCTGGTCCTTAAAGGATAATTCAGGTGCAAAGCCCCAGTTTTAATTAGAAGCTTCCCCTTCTAACACTACCAAAGGATTAAAATAATTGGAAAAAAGTAGACAAGCTGTGCTCCCTTGAAGCTTGACAAGCAGCACAGGGGGAAAGGGACAAAGCCCAGGTGAGGTGAAAAATTTCACTGGTTCTCAGCATCTCTGCCCTTAACCTCAAATATGTTGCAGACTGTTAATTTAACCTGCAACCCTCCCCCAGCTAACCTCAAGGTGGGCTGAGGTTATCACCTCATTTCCCAAAGTGCTCATGGAGGGAAACAGCTGCAGTTGTCCAGCTGTTCCCCCAAATAAAGGAAATTATAGAAAAGGAAGTCCTGTGTGAGGAGGGAAGACTTTGCAAGCACTGAGGGCAACTGCAGAGGAGAAGGCTCCTCTGAAGGAAGTGCCTTTAGAGGAATATTTATTCTAATGGAGCAGAAAAGGTTGGGAGCAATGAGATTGCCTGTGGTATCCATCACAGGATTGCTGAGGGAGGCTTGGAGGAAGCAGCAGGGAACTGAGCCAAGGAAAGATGGCAGTGGCTGCACAAGCTGTGGCCATAGTTTAAAGACTGTGAGCCTTGCCGGCAACCACACATGAAACCCTCAGATGACCAAGACATCAGACTAACATCCAAACAGCAAACCAGCTATGTTTCTTGGCCCAGAATACTGCAAATCACATGCAGAGGTTGAGCCACTGTCTGCTGTAAGTCTATCCAGGAGCTGGGGCATGCTGAACTCACATTTAAAACCTTGCATCATTGCAAATGAATGAAAGGAAAGGGTGGCTTCAATGTGGTCTGAAACCAGCTGAAACAGAGACTGGTTCGTTTCTGCAGCCCAGCTTCAGTCCTTACAACTTCCACTGCTCTAGTCCAGAGCGCACTGCACCCTGTGCTTCAGCTCAGGCAGCGCACACAGACTGACCCTGTCCTTGGGCTGGACTTCCTGCTGCCCCAGACCTCTCTGGGCCTGTTTCAGATTCAGCCCTGAGCTCTTTTGTTTCTGTTCCAGTCCAAAGTCACAGGGACTGAAAGTTACTGACTGCAGCAAAGCAGTGTGAGTGAGTCTGTGGGGGAGTCTGCACCAGCAGGACACTTTGAGAGGATCAGATAAACAAACTCTCCTGCCATGAACTTGTCAAAGCTTAATCCCAAAGCTGCAGAGGTGAAATGCTCTTTCACACGTCCCCTACCTCCCTGTCTGCTGAATTTTCATGGCATCTTAGGTTCGGAATCAGGAGGCTTAGAACTTCAGTTCCTGATGGCTGGTGAATTCAGACTCTGCTCCAGCCCATGTGCAGTGTCTCTAAAACACAAACACACCTTTCCTTTGCTTTGAACAATGTATAAGGCTGCTCATGACCTAACTACTGTATTTCTCCTGGACTGACATGTTAAATTTGCATTTGAAAGGCTTGAAATTCTTTCAGGAACACTTTGGAAATTAATAAAAACATGATATTTATCTCTGTCCAAAGTCTTTAGTTCTCCCTGGCTATATTTAACCCACATTTCTTTTTGAAGCAAACTCATAATACAGGAACCTCTCACAAGAAAATTCCCAAATCATGATTCAGAGAAATTGCATAGAGACTGAATTCCAGTGAGAGTGAGAGCATTTCTTCCAAAAAAGGAATGAATAAAATAGTTAGCATTTCCTCCTAGGATAATTGAATTGTAGTCCTACTGGATGAAGTAGGCAGGTAGGAGTCCCTTAAACAAAAAATGTGGATAGATTTCCAAATTCTTTAAAAAGCTTTAAAAACATAAAAGCTTTAAAAATTACCACTAAGACATGCCGAAAAATCTCACAAATTTTGAGTGCCCTAGAACAGTTGATTCAACTTTCAACACCTGAGAAGAGTCACACAAAATCCTGTGCAGCACGTGGTGGTGAAGGTCAGGTTGTGAGAAACTTGCCTTGCATCTGCTTGCAGATTATATACATTTTGTATAGCAAAGTATGCTACATAGATCTATGTCTTATAATGATGATCTCTAAATTCTCTGAAAGGTTCACTATCCTTGAAAATTCCAGCACCCACAATAGACAAAAAACTTACTGAAGTGTTTCAGTCAGAAATCAAAGGTCTGCCACAGGATCACCTAAGTATAAAGCCTTTCTATTCTTCTTAAGTAGGAATATGTTGTAGGATCTTTCCAAGGTGCCTACCCCCTGCAAACAGTAACTATGAGTGCATGTAATTGATTCTCCCCAAGCCACCAATCTTCCATCCCTCTTAGACCCCTGTTTGCCTGCAGTCTGCCTGTCTGGTGCTGCTCAGAGTTGCTGGGAAGAGGCTGCAATACACTCTCTGAAACAGCCACCTCGGACCCTCCTGGCCAAATCAGTATTTAGTCAGGGTGCCAAGTCTTGGGGTAGTGCCAGACCATCCCTTAAAGAGCACTGAGTCTGCGTTCGCTTGCAAGAAGACATACGAAAAACTTTGGTGGATAACAAAATGATCCCATCTTTGTATCAAGTGGTTTCTGGACAAGGATTGGGATACCGTGAGGCTTAGCTCTCTCAGCTCACCACAAACTAATGATGTGCAAGCAGCAATTTCCTACAAAAGCTTGGACCTGCAAGCAAAAGTCTCATCCCTGAGAGTCTCCTTCACCAAGCAAATTTTCATTGGGCGATGTGAGAGGGAAACACATCATGTGTGAGACACACACGAGGCTTTGCTGCTGGAATTTGGGGTTGCTGCAGAATCTCATACTGAAAGGCACAGGCCCAGTCCATGACAAACCATCACCACACCCTCCCCACAAGCTGTGGTTAGTTAAGGGTTTCATTCCTAAAGTTACTGAAAAGGTCAAAACTTCTAGTCTACCTTTACTGACTTGCTAACAAATTGCAGGTGTCTTTCTATGTATCCAGGAATATTAAAAACCATAAAATTGCACCCTTCATCCCCTCCCACCTTCATCCCAGCACACTAATAAAGACTCAGAAATATTCCCAGAAAAAACCTGTTATCAGGTATTGTCTTTTTATTCTACTGTTGGTGACCCTGAAAAATATGAATCTGGGACAATGCAGTCCATACAACAGGAATGGCTTCAGTGTATTCTTTAAGCTTCATGAAGCCCTGTTTCTCTACAGCAGAACAGCTTTTGATGATATGCCAAGTAGTGACTGGAGCTGGTTGGAATTTTTCATTCAAAGTTGTTTTTAGCCTGGTTTACTAAGGAAACAAGGATTAAGAAACACAGTTATCCTTTTGTCCATTTACCATCCCAGCAAAACTTTGATTCTGCTGGCCAAATTGAAGAGGAGGTTTTATCCCCACACTATGCAGCTTATGGAAGTTCAGGAAAAAAATCAGTGCCTGGGTGTAGGAGAGAAACCCTGCCAAATGCATCTATCCTGTGCTGAATAAAACTGCAGTGTGAGCTTGGGACTTAAGAGATACCAGAGACTCCGTGGGAGAGAACACTGTTATTAATGCTCCCACCATGAGAAGACCTTTGAAAGCTACTTACCTGTTATCACACATCAGAGAACCTTGTCAATTTTGAGAGAACTGCAGAAAGCCAGGCATCACTAGCCCAATGTGACTATTTGCTTTTTGATTGGATTGTTTTGCAGAGCTGTAATGTTAAGTAAAACCAGGTTTTCACTGAACAATGTATTTTTAGCAATTTTTTTTGTATGACTGATGTTCTACAACTGTTAGAGAAGCATGTAGGCATCTTTATTCGAAAAACAGAGAAATAGCACAATCAGATCTGAAACTGGGACCTAGACATCCTGGCTTTTATCCCTCCTTGTACTGCCCTTTCTGCCTGTTGGAGACCTACCTGCATTCCTTCACAGCTTAAAGTATTTACAGCTGATTATTTTTTACACCTACAGTCATTTTCACAGAACATAAAAGGACATGTAGGTGCTATGGCACTGAGGACCATAGTTCTGCTGAAAACGTTAAGAACACAAAATCAGTCCAGTTGGAAACCAACACCATGAATAGGCTGAAAACGCTGACAGTTCATTTCAGCTTCCAGTTGGCTTTGCCACCTACAGGTACAATCTAGTCCCAGTGATGCACCCACTTGTGCCCCCATTGTTAGTGGTACCCTGGCACACAACCGCTTCACGGATACAAGCACTGATGTGCCAAGTCCCAGATGCACTCCAGACCCAGAGCAGCACTTTGCTCTGGGCTTGCTGCCATTTTTGTGAATAGCTTCTATGTTAATCTTTGTACAAAGAACTCTGCATTGCTCTAGCCCTGGAGTGTGAAGACTTCCATAACTGTTCCAAAGGAAATGTCAGGATATTCCTGCCACCACAAGGTGAAGTTCATGATATAAAACAGTCAATATATGGGCTACTGCTGGAGCTGTGTCTGCCTCATGATTCATTTCTAGTCCGTACAGATACTAGCAATTGAACTTTTCTGCCTTCCACTCCTTGATTTTTGTTCCCTCTTCCTGGCCTGGGCAGAGATAGTCCAGTTTATTAATTGCTCCATTGTAACCATTGCCCAAGAAGGCTGGAGGGAGACACAATTCACTCTTTAGGAACAACCCCTCTGTGTTACAGAGGCTTGTAACGTACACAGAGACTGGACCACTTCTTCAGGTATCTCAGGCAAAGGGAAGAGCTCCCACTTGATCTACTTTCCCCTCCTTGTTGCCATCTTTACACTGGGCAGTTTTTTTCTTTCCTGCAGGTTGTTGAACCTCCCCAAAAAGGAAACTTATCCAGGTAACAGAAAGAAAATTGCTTCATACATATAATGCTGCCCTTTCTTCCATCAAAGTAAAGACTAAACATGAGGAGGATGGGGAGTTTGTCTAGGCAAACTCAGCCAGGATCTGCCAGGCTGTAGCCATCTCTCTTTCAAGCTTTTGTGTTCTTAACATCTGTCAGTATCAAGCTGCTCTGTGTTGCTTTGCCAGTGACCCACAGCACTGGCATTAAAGGCAGGGAAAACTCACCCGTGGAAAGGAGAAAGGGAAAATGAAGGAAAAGAAAACCTACTTGAGCTACCTGAAAGTATGTGAGAAGGCTTGAAAGACCTTGTTAATATTATGCAAAAGATGGGGCGAGTGACAACTGAGATGCTCTGAGAGGTTCCCCAATTACCAGAAAAGTCATCTCTCAGGAAGAAATCCACTGAGCAGTTCAGTCCTTAGGCCAGCCCCAGAGCATACCCAAAGGGGAGACACGGCGATCAGAGCTGTTTTGGATGAGCTCACGCCAGTTCTTCTGGCAGTCTCAATTGCTCCCACCTGGAAATTGTAGCCTTACTTATTATTTGTTCAGATTGCCCTGTTCCTTTCAGGTGGATGGAGGATCCAGTCCTCAAGCACTCAGCTCGCAGTAAGAAAAGGAGATGGTCAGGGCCTTTTGAAGGGATGGAAGAGGGAGATTCCTGCCTTTTAGTCGGTGCAGTTAACACCCAAACGCTGCCTCTGTGCGCTGCCTGTAGCTCCTGCAGCCTCTGTAGCACAGAGCACTCCGAGCTTTGGAATGATAAGTGAGAATAAATACTGCAGTAATTCACATGCTTCCCTTCCCCCACACCCTGACCTTAATGGAAACCACATGAGGAGCACAGGACATGGGGAAGATCACTGGGAAAGGCAAAGCTACACAAACAATTAGGCACCGAGCTGAGGCATGAGAGCCTGGCAGCTACTTCACACCTCTCTCCTGCCAGGGAGCCCCTCTGGCCCCAGCTCTGCTAAGCACAAAATGCACCTTCTGTCACTGTTTCACTGCTCTGAGGTGGGAAATCAGTGAGGACACAGAAGACCAGAAAGAGAGGCAGAAGGGGCAACTTGGCTCTCCTGCTCTCAATCCTAACCCTGCTAGAGGGAATCTGCTACCTGCACATCCCCAGTGGAATACTGTTATTACTATTACTAGGCTCTCAAGAAGACATTCATTTTCTCATGACCTAAAAAAACCCAAAACCAAAAACAACAACAAAAAAGACCAGAGGAAAAGAATTTCTTCAAACTTTCCAAAACAATTAAGCTTCAAACAGACACCAAGCCTGAAGCATTTCAGTCAAAAAGCAGATGTTTTAAAAGCTCTGCACATACATCAAAATGAGGCAAAAAAGTCCTGAAGGAAGTGTGTAACTACCTTTACAAAGCTATCACACTCCAAAGAGAATTAACATCCATAGGAAGAGATAATCCACAGGGTGAAGCTGACCTGCAATGATGAATGATTCTCTCAAGACCATGTATGAAATGACCGAAGCAATGATTGCCTCTCACAGAATTAAGTGGGTCAGCACAGTCCACTGAAGAAAGGCTGCCACCATGTCCAAATAGTCTGCAATACACTCTCTTCTTACATTATCTCCCACTCACACAGTTTTCAAGGGAAGGTGATACAAGGAATTACTGTGACTGAGTCACAGTAAGGTAGGGGAAAGCACGTCAGCGGGTGTCTGGGGCGTGTGTGTCTGCATATGAGCACACATGCCACGTGGCTGCTCTTCCTGCGACTTTTTCATTGCAGTCAGGGGATCATTGGCCTCAAATGACATTCTTGCTGTGTTCTCTCACTCAATAATGTGAAGAAGGTCACACACCTTCTCTGGAATCTGTAATGAATTGTGTAGGAAAGACGTGTCATTATTAGTGCTGTACTCAAGTCCTGGGGCTTCAGAGCTCAGTTTACAGCTTAACCACTGCCCTTGTGCGTGCCACACTGGGAAACACCTAAACCTCACTTTCCCTTAATCTTTCTTTAACATAGACACAATATCATACATATCAGACACTTAAAAAGAATCTTGTCTGCAGGTCCTGAGAGCTTTGAAATCCTCAAAATTAAGCAGATGAGAAAGAGGCATTTTTGTCAGTTACTTTGAAGGTTCGGCTGATAAAAGATGATGCCAAAAGAAAGGAATTGGAGTCAGTTTGTAAAAAATATTGTAAGGTGAAGAAAATGTGAATTTTATTAACTGAAACTCATCTATTCAAGTAACCTTGGAACTGAAACCACACTGGAAACAAGAAAGATGATTCTTTATCGATCATGGGATTCATTATAATTTTTCAGTGTATGCATTTGAAAGATGCAATGTCTACAGAAGTGCTCCCTAATGTATAAAATCCACTAGCTGCCACTCTCAATTAAATGTAGTTAATGAGATCTCTGTTCACCCTATAGAGAAGAGGGTTGTGTCTCTGCAGTTTACTGAAAATGGAGTTAAAACATGGCTGGGATTTTAATTGGTTATTGTGGATATCACCACGACATGTCTCCTACGGTCTGTCTGGTGTATCTGAGGTTCATAAAATCCAATAAAGCATTTAAACAAAATCCAATAAATGCCTGAGGCTCTGGGCTTTAATACCAGAACATGAAGCAGACGTACGCAGAAATGACAATTGACAGGATATCCCTTGCCGATCTATACATGACAAAGGAGAAGCAGCTTCCACAGTTGTATCCCCCTCCCCGAGATGTAACAGGGCATGGCTTTATCCCACATCAAGCAGGTGCAAGAAAAACAATTTAGAGCTGTGGTGCACTGATGTGTGCCAGGAGCTGCCAAAGGACAACAGTTCACTTTTTCGTTTGGGGCTCATGGGACACAAATGGCCTGGAGGAAGGACACAGCCATTGTGGTTCTAGCAACTGGAGGCTGACAAGGATGGGTGCTGGTGCTGACAATTAGGACTCTGTTGTCTGCTGAGGTTTTCCGGTCAGAGATTCTTATGGTCTAATTTTAAATGGACAAGTGAAGTTCACCTCACTTCTCTTGGAAGATTTTTTACATAAGACGGCAGAATGGAAGGTAGTCTTGGCTGAAAATCCTCTTCATTTTATGTCTTGGCCCCCAGTTCATCCCAAAAAACATACTGACCCCTTCCACTGACCTCTTTCCACAGGTTACTAAGAGTTCCCTTCTTTTTGGGAAAGGGAGCAGGAAGAAGGATCAAGTGGGCACCTCCTGCCTGACTTTCCTTGGAAAATTATTTTTCTTCTGGTCAGTAGTTAAGAGGAAACAAAAACCAAAGCAAAATAAACAAACAAAAAAGCATCAACATTATAAATTCAGCACTTTTTTTTCATCTCAAAGGGTCTAAAAATACTCTGAAATTATTGAGCTGAAAGTCACAGTTATAATAAAGTGGAAATGATCCCATCAGTAAAAAAGCATCAACATTGTAAATTCAGCACTTTTTTTTTAATCTCAAAGGGTCTAAAAATACTCTGGAATTATTGAGCTGAAAGTCACAGTTATAATAAAGTGGAAATGATCCCATCAGGCAAGACAGGCCAGCTGTATCATTACCATTGCTGGGCTGAATCCTCAGCGAGACCATTACCCCATCAGCTGGGCAATGACAAAGTCAGTGACTGCACTGCCCGCCGTGAGAACCCTGAAATGGGCGCTGGCCGAGCAGCCCCAGCAGCGAGCTGAGCCCAGCGGCTGCGGGGGGCAGGCTGAGGAGTGGATGCCTTGTGCCAATAACCTGAGTGCTGCTGCATGTGAGCGGCACCAGCTTTCACTCACCTGCTTCTCCTGCACGTTTCCTGTGGACCCTCGTATTTGGGGTTGTCCTCAAACACTGCTTCGATCCACATGTGACAGCAGCCCCCGAGCTCTCTCCATAACAAATGTGGTTCTTACAAGGTCTCAAACGTCCTGGCTGTGGCCTGGATAAGGTTCCATAGGCTCTAAGTTCCCAGAGAACTGTACAGACTCGGGACAAAGAAGCTGTCCTGTTGGTTAGCAGCAGCTTTGTTAGCTGGTGGTGCTAACCAGCTATGGCAGGAACCACAAGTTACAGGTGGCAGCAGCAGCATATCTCATCCTGCCACAGCTGAAAGGAATGTGTGATTGAGCTCATTGTGTGATTGGGCTCATTGTGATGAGCCCAGCTGGCTCTGCTTGCAGCAAAGCCAAGTTTGGTCCTTTCCTTTTCAGTGTTTTCCTCTCCAGTCTTCCTCCTGCTCTCCTTTGCTCCTGCAACAAGTCTTTGCTGTTCTTGTTGGGCCTCATCTGAAAACATCTCTCTTCTTTCTCTCCAGTTTAAGGGCTGGGTCTGTCCTGCAGTGTGATTTGGCTGCGCTGTGGTAGATTGCAATTTTGGGATTGCTTTGTTTTCCTTGGCATAGCAGGGGCTGCTGTGCAGCAAGGGGAGGACTGGGGAAAGAGAGCTGCTGATTCACTGCAGCTGTTTAAACAATCCAAGCACCTTATCCTCTCCTTCCCTTCCAAAAGCCATGCTCAGCATTTCAAGGCCAGCCTGGTCTCCTACTCACTTTTGTTTTGCTGCCCATTAAGGTTGTGGTAGCAGCAGAGGCATATTCTTGGGTCGTTTTTAATTCAGCCAGGATCCACCTCCAGGTCCTACAGAGGCCAAAACCCACAATTCAAGTAAACATACAGCACCAGCACTCCAGCTCCCCTTAGGGTGCCACGGACACTAATTCAGTGGCTGAATGCAGGCTGCATTTATTGCCACATCCAGGGTGAGTTTGTAGGAATTGTAGGAAGATATCCAGAGGGCACACCTTAGTAAAAAGCTCCAGTGATTCATCACACTGCACCATGAATATTTTCAATTTTCCTTGAAGGAAATTTTGGCAGAATATAGTAATTTAAATTTTGGAAGGGAAGAAAAATGTACTGGCAAGACCAACAAGAGAAGTCATTCTTCTGCAGGTAGTCATTCGTCTGCAAAAGGAATTGGTCTGTCAAACACCAAAGGCTCCATACATTTTCAGCATCAGCTTTTCCTGAGACCAGAGGATGAATATGGCATTTATAGCATGGAGATTCATGGCATTGAATCACAACACAGAAGACTGAGAAGGCAAACAAAAGGACTCAGAGGTTAAACATGGTATGCATAGGACCTGGATTCTAGAAATTGCTGGAAGAACAGGGATTAAGATTTATTTATACAAGTTCTGTGGTCTTCTGAGGTGAATTATATTACCTTACATTTGGAAGATGGTGGGAAGAGCTGGATAACTTTGGGGCATGGACATAGGATTAAAGGAATATAAAAAACATTCTGTCACCTGGACTAGCAACCCAGGCATGTGAACAACCACCACAGTGGTTTTACAGAAATTGCAACCTAGCAGGTGATCAAACAGATTTTAAATCTGTGGATCCTGGTTCTGCTCCTGATTTAAACAATATTGTGCAAATTGCTTCACTTCTGAGATTTTGTCTTGCCTTTATCTTACTTAGCTAAAAAACCTTTGGGTAAAGCGTGCTTGGATACAACCTGCTATAGCAGCATCATGAACTTCATCAGCACATCCAGACACCTTAGCAATAAAGATAATTGAATGTGTTGTGTAAAGATCACACTGATTAGTACATTAGAGAAAAGTGGGAGAGACGCTTGGCAGGAGGCTAGGAGACAAAAGGAGGGAGAGAGAGAAACATCCCTAGCTGAGTGTGCAGAATGAAATGGGATTATCAGGTTGACACAGAGCATTTATGCTTTGCTCACTGAAACATTATCATCTTCACTTTATGCACAGAGACTCGATGGAAACAAAATGCTATCAAGTGAGGCCAAAAGCAAACTTCCTACGTGCGACTGTGGGTCTGGGACACACGTTCCCATATTCTTGGCATCCTTCCTTCCTGCTAATAAGAGAAGGAAAGCATGTGGAAGCTGAGATCTGCATGGGAAACTCGTGTATAGCTTTGGGCACTGGAAGAATGAAGTTATGTGCTGGAACTGATCTCATACATGGGAGACCTCTGGAGGGAAGGCAGAAGCCAGGGAACACTGGGAACATGCTCAGCACTGCTTCTCCCCAAGGACTGGATTTTGTCATGAAATGTTCACTATTTTAGCAAATTGTATGCTTTACTTGTGGATGAGAGGACAGTGGTGAATACTGTTTTAGCTTAAGTACAGAAATATCTTTGACGTGGTCTCCACGGTATCCTCATAGTCAAACTGATGACATTTTGTTAGAATAAGTAGACAATGAAGAGAAAAACAGAAGGAATGTCTGGGCTCAAAAGGTTGTGCCTGGTGACTGGTTGTTGTTAGGGTTCAACATGGGGGACAATGTTTTTTTGATGTCAGGTATTGTCTGTGTTAATAAGATGGAC
The DNA here is from genome assembly GCF_017590135.1 of Pyrgilauda ruficollis. Lineage (NCBI taxonomy): Eukaryota > Metazoa > Chordata > Aves > Passeriformes > Passeridae > Pyrgilauda > Pyrgilauda ruficollis. The sequence goes on from NW_024512543.1 coordinate 11,022,676, forward strand.
TTTGGGACAGAGTGCACCTCAGCAAGTTCATGGATGGTACCAAATTTCAGTGTTACAGAACAGGGTTATTATTCAAAGGCACATTGGCAAGCCAGAAAAATGAATTGAGAGCAACTTATTGGAGTTTCAAGAAAGACAAATTCAAAGTCTTTCAGCTGATACAAGATAATCCCATGCAAAACCAGCAGTTTAGGTATCTATAATTCAGTCAATGATCTCTGTCCTGACCATGCCAGGGAATTGTTTAACCCAGTCAGGCATTTCCTGACAGCGGACCAGCCTTCTTAGAGGGAGTATGGGAGAGGGAATATGAACTTATTCCTGCCACCAAATGACTGCTGAATTTGCTTTTTTGTTTTGAATATGTGGAACAGCAGTTAGGATCCCATCAGTCCATTTGAATGCAGCATGGGCCTAGCTGGAGATAGGAGAAACATTTTCAAAAAAATCCCGTTTTTCCCTGGCCTGTGGATTTCTTTCTTTCAGTAACATTTATGAGAAAATAGCCTATTTCTCTAAGCAGTAATGCAGCCAGAATGGACACTGAACTACAGCTGTTATCTCAGAATTGGCCATGTATATATATTACTCATTAGTATAATAAACAGTTGATGTAAGCCAGAGGAGAACCAGACCCTTAGATATTTATCTAAATTAGCAGAATCACATTACTGTTTTGATAGCAGATTAATCAAAAGGAGTTTCATGTCTTATCACAGGCCTTTCCCCCTTCTTTTCCACTTCTCAAGGAGGCTGTGGGAGAGTGTATATATCCCACCCATGTTTCCCATACAATTGCTACCTCACCTGTCTTGCACCAATTATCTGGAAGAATATGTGGGTTTTTTGTAAATCAGTAAAAGTTCAGCTGAGAAAGAAATTAAATTGTTTCAGTTTGAATTGATAGGATCCCACTCCATGTGGATGCAGGCATCTTGAATATAACAAACACTTTAGAACTAAATTGCACACCTAGTTCCATAAGATTGACTTCACTGGGATTGTGCTGACAGAAATAAAACTAGAATCCCTCAGATTTCAATTAAGTAGATAAGTTATTGTCTATGCCTCCCTTCCTGTTACTTTGAGAAAAAAAAAAAAAGTCCATTGTTAAGTCACAAGATGGTCAGACTTGGAATTTTACAGTTGTCGGGTACTGTAATATAATATATCTCTTGAGAAGACATTGTCAATACTAAATATAGACATTATGTGACTAAGAGGGCTGAGGGAGATCAGTGCACCAGGTTTGCGCTCCCTTGGTGCCCAGCTCAAGGTATTGTTTACAGTTGTATTTTGCACCACACAATGCATGGTAGAGGAGTGTGTGTGGAGGCTGCTCACTCCCAGCAGCTGGCCACAGGAAGCCGGGCCACAGTCACTGGCAAAGAGGTGTTGCTATGAAGGTCTCAGACTGCACATCACCAAAGCACTCTGTAGACTCATTGGCCTATTTACTTCATTGCAGTGTGTATTCAAATTTAAATGGCAGCTAAAAGCCCAGGTACTGACCTAATCATCATTCCAGTATTTTTTCTATTGCTTTTCTCTTTCTGTGTCTGCTGCTCTAAGGCAGGTCCTGCTTGGCTTACTTGGTCTTCTAAGGTGACCCTCTAAAAGGAGAGGGAAAGGCTGTGGATGTTGTCTGCCTGGACTTCAGTAAAGCCTTTGATACAATTTCCCACAGGATTCTCCTAGAGAAACGGGCTGCTCATGGCTAGGATGGGTGCACTGTTCACTGGGTACAAATCTCTTTGGATGGCCAGGCCCACAGAGAGGTGATGCCTGGAGTTACATCCATCTGGTAGCCCAGTCACAGTGGTGCTCCCAGGGCCCAGTGATGAGACCAGTCCTGTTTAATGTCTTTATCAACAACCTGGATATTGAGTGTACCCTCAGTTCACAAATCACACCAAGCTGTGTGGGAGTGCTGATCGCCGGAGGACAGGAAAGCTCCGCAGAGAGATCAGGGTAGGCTGGATCCACAGACTGAGGCCAACTGTGTGCAGCTCAGCAAGTGACGTGTCAGGTCCTGCACTTGGGTCACAACAACCCCATGTAGCACTACAGGCTGGGGGAAGTGGGCTGGAAAACTGCCCAGCAGAGTAGGACCTAGGAAGGCTCGTCAACAGCAGCTGAACGTGAGCCAGCAGTGCCCAGGTGGCCAAGAAGGCCAATGCCATCCTGGCCTGGATCAGCAACAGTGTGGCCAGCAGGACCAGGGCAGTGACTGTTTCCATGAACTTGGGTTTAGATTGGATAACAAGAAAAATGTCTTCCCTGATGGGTTATTGAGTGTTGGAACAGTCTGTCCAGAAAAGTGGCTGAGTTTCCATCCCTAGCGGCATTTAGCAGGTGTGGCCCTAAAGGACATGGTGGATTTAGTGGTGGATTTGGCAGGACTGGGTTGCACTTGGTAGTCTTAGAGGTCTTTTCCAACTAAAGTAATAAACTATCTTGCTGTGTAACAGGTTTAGTTTTATCCTCAACACCCTCAATATAAGTGAGAAGCACCAAAGAGCAGGGAAAGAGCACACTACCCTGAGACAGGTACAGAGCACACTTCTCAGAGAAAGATGCTTCTGTGCTCTTCACAAATCATATAGCAAATAAAGAAGCAAAACAACACCTACACCTTGTCAGAAATATACTGTATTATTAAACCTAATACTTCATCCTTCACAGGGAAAGAAAATATTTCGGTTCCTGGTTTTTAATCTGCTATAGACCCAACACAAATTTTGTAAATTTTCTATGCAAAGAAAATCCTATTCATCTACAGTCTCAGAAAGCATTAATTCCAAGATCTCAAAATGTTGTTCTGAATGTGTTTTCACAGTATTTCAGTATATGAGAGGAGCTATGACAACTGCTGACATAAAGCTTAATAGAATAATGGAAATACTCTATTACATTTAATCACTAAGGGCACCTGCTACTTAGTACTGATTGAAGCAACTTATCTTAATTTCTAGATCAAGTGTCTTCTCTTAGTGCCTTAATGAAACAGTGTGACATACAAGAAAAATTACTTTGCTTTGCATATTACCATTTAAATTATTCAGGGGGGAGAAAATCAACCCAAACAAATATTTCAGTACTTTCCCTGTTTTGTAAACATCTAATTTTTCATGAAAACCCTTTTACAACAGAAGTGTCTCTCGGGTAACTTCACTCTGTGCACAATATGAGCACATTCTTTGGAATGTCCTATTTCAATGCTGTTCAAGCCACCTGATGTCGGCTTCAGCAGGGTAAGTGTAGGCTCCCTCTAGGCCAAAGCAGGAATGCTCTCACTGCCATGCTGAACCAAGCTGAAAATAGTTCATTTAGTTAAGCAGGGTCACATCTACATATAGTTAAGACTTTAAAATGAAGGATCTAGCTTATCAAAAGCAGGGGAATATCAGTAAGGATGTTAGTAAGCATTACTTCAAAAGCAAAGGCGAGATGACAGGGAGGAACCATGTGAGGGAGGGATCCAGGCACCAGCAGCAAGGAAGGAGAGTAAGGGGAAGTGGAGTGGTGCCAAGAAGGGAAGAAGGATCTTGCAGGCACCTAATGCAGGTGTGAACCACATGGGAAGCTCTGTGTTCACAGCCCAGCCCACCGGGAGTGCCCTTGAGGGTGCAGGAGCTAACCAATTCTCAAAATCAGTGTACATATTACACAGCTTTTCCATTTCTCTCTTCCTGTGCTGCTTCTCTCCCTTCCAAGACAATTTCTACGAACAATTCTCAAAATCAGTGTGCATATTACACAGCTTTTCCGTTTCTCTTCCTGTGCTGCTTCTCTCCCTTCCAAGACAATTTCTACGAGGGATAGCAGTTGCATTTTGCCCTCAGCTGCTTTGATTTTGGTCCCATTTCCTACTCTGGTGTGTCCCCTGAGGGCCACTAGTACCCTGCTCTTCCCAACCCCACCCTATTTGTGCCCTTTCCTCTCAAGGCTTAATTTCCCTGACTTTGATCCTTTAATTGGCTATTTCCCGCTCTCAGCCATTAGCCTGCTTCCCTGTGTGCTGGCCAGCATCCCATTATTAATCTACATTTTGAGAAAAGGGTAAATCATAGGACTGAAATGGCACCCAGGAGCACACAACTGGGGGGCTGAGTAAGCCCGACATCCAGGAACACGTATTCCTTAATGAGGAGCGTTTGCAGGCACTGTTACCTGAGGCTTTCTAATGAGCACCAATCTTCATCTTGCTTGTCTTAGTCCAGTAGTTTTGCAAGTTCTTGTAGCACCCAAGACTGTGCCATCCGCTGCAAAACAATGAGGAGAAGTCCTACAAGAAAGATATTGTGGATAATGATTGTAGCCACTGGCAGTGTCACAAAACAACTCAAATACTTCAGTGTACTGTAGGATAAGGAGGTAAGACCAAAATGAAACCCTTATAAACTAATCACAGATGTGCAACAGCTAGTAAGGAAACCATTTCTAGTATATGGGAATCATTGACATTTCTTGTATTTTAGAGAGGGAGATGCATACGAGTTGGAAGAAACTTCCTGAAATGTTGTAAATCCACCCTCAATTCCTTGTCTGCCTTCCATGTGAATGTCAGACAGTGCTGGTGCCTTTCTCACCTTTCTGATACAAGCTGCCATTTTAATAAAACTCAGCATATTTGTAAAGTATCTCTCTAGAAAAATTCAATATGTAAAAAATTACCAGCCACTTCTCAAAACAATTCTCTGGACTTGGAAAAATTTCCTTCATGATTCTGATGTCTTCAACTCACAAAGATGGGTGAAGAGAGAATAAAATGAGAGAGAACCATAGTTTCTAAGGCAGCAGCAGGGAAATAAAAAGGTAAGATGAGATGAAAGGGAAAAGGGAAAGGGAAAAGGAAAAAACAAGAAGGGACCATGGGATGAAGAGCAGTGTGGAGAGCTCACTCTCCTCCTTTGACAGACCAACAGCTAGATTTTTTCCTGAGAAGGATCAGCCCACCTCACAGCTGCTTAGAACATGAGCAGGGGGATGGGAGGGGAAGCAGAAAAAATAGCCAAGCAAAAAATTGCCAAGCACAAATTGCACTGTAAACAGGCTCATGGGAATGTGCAAGATGGGATTTGCAGGCACAGCCATGCAAGGTGAAGAAAGAAGTCGTATTATGAAAGGTAGGAAAGGCCACTAAAGACAGCTCAGGTGTGGAGTGTGATCTTCTTTCTTCAGAGTTAATTCACACAGTTTGGAAAAGAAAAGGAAAATTGCAGTAAAGGAAAATGGCAATAAAAGTTCTTATTTTTATAGGAACAGCTGCCCTGTTGATGCTTATCCTCAGAGTTTGGGGTGTCCCTGACCTTCAGTTGCATGCTGTCCCTTCAGTGCACTTGGGCAGTGACCCAAGAGCAAACCCACAGCACACTTGCCACCAGAAAACTCTTTCCTAAGGCACTTCCAACCATTGCAACAAATCTTCTGGACAGTAGATTTCACGGGTCTGCTAACTGTGCGTATTTCTGTTTGGGACCGTATGAAAGCACAGACTGTTCATCATTCAAGGTTTTGCTTTGCTGTCATGATATCACTGTCTGGGACTGATATTTTTGGTGATGGCCAGAAACAGCAATAACATACTTTTGCTCATGTTTTGATTATACAGGAAGAATTTACATGATTACACTGATTGAAGTTCAGAAAGAGAACTAGTCAAGTTAGTTTAAAATAAATTTCTAAGTAAAAACTTACTTAGAAATTGGGTTTTCAAAACTTTATAAAGAAAATAAATACTTGTAGGAAATTCAATAATTACACATATTTCTAAAAAGCAGGTAAAACCCCCAACTTCCTTTTTTCCTCTGTTAGTAAGAAAAAATGAAAGTGAGACTAAGAGAAAAAACAGACAAAACTTTAAAAAGTGAATATTCAGTTTAACTTCGAAATTGATTTCTAATCTAAAAACAAAACTGTTTTAATATTTTAGACAAATGAATTAATGTTTTGTTCAGAGGGAAAGAAGTGTGAACAAAACTTTCAAAAAGATCTTTGTAGACAAGGTATTAATTTTCAGCTAGTGTCACTATTTCTTATTTTCAATTTAAAAGTCCAGCAGCAGAGATGAAACAGTTTTCCCCAGAGAAACACATAACACTGAAGTGCACAAGGTGAGAATTGTTTAGAGTCACAGTGATGGACACCAGCTTTCTGATAGTGTTCTAAGACAACTGGTGTCATTCTGTAAAAAGGGCTTTAAGTTGTGTTTATCTGAACTGACAGCAGTTAGAAGTACATTTAGTCCTTATCTATCGACTCTAAAGCTGATTTAACTGGACAGAAGACCATTTTCATGGAGGGCTGCTGCCCACTGTTGTGCTCAGACAAGCAAATGCAGACTTCATGTGGCCTGAACCACATACAGACTTTTGCACCAGTGCAAGCTGCATGCAGAATGCTTTTCTATCCAGAATGGCAGCACTTGACATTTTCTTGCACATTTTCAGAAGAAAGGCGTCCACAGGGTCAGGACAACAAGGAATTAAACAGAGTGTCTGCGACAGGGAGAGTGCAATTATTATGAGTTACAACACTGTCAGGATTAACGTGTCTTTTTAACAAAATGTGCAAAGGAATCTCAAGCCATTAAACTGTCTAGCTCCTAGCTATTATATTTGATCCATAAACAGCACCTTCAACAGTACAGTGCCCTCTAGCACTGTAATAAAGTATCAACCATTAGTTAATACTTACCCTCCAAATTGCTACTTAGAAGCCTCTTTAAGTCCTCCCATTCAAAAACCTATCAAAAAAGAACAGTTGATTCTGAAAGGGCTGCAGCCCCATTTAGAATCAGCGTTTGACTGTCTTCAAACTGTTAACTCTTCCTCAGCCCCAGGGGAAGCAATACTATCACTCATCTTTTACTGGTTTCTAAATTAATGTTGTGATTAATCTTCCCCTGGAGTTTTCAACAGCTCCTTATGACAATGCAGGTTGCTCCCTGAAACAGGAATGGCAGTAATTGAAAAATGGGAGCAGAGTTTAAGAAACCATGTTTTTGAAATGTGGCTAGGAACAAAGGAACTAGATAAGAAAATAAGTGAAGCAATTGACACCATATTATAGAATTGGCCATTTCTGACAGCAGCAGCTGGACGTGTAGAACCATAACAAACTGCACTCACATTTGAGTCAGGATGAGCTGAGCTACCTCCTCACCTCCCCTTTTCAAAATGCAGCTAAACTGCATGAATTAGGCTCTCCTGAGCATTGGTCAAAAGAGCTAATTTACAGGAGCAGGATCAATCTCAGCTGCTTTGGTCCCACACCCCTAGACTCAAAGGTGACAAAGCTTGGTGTGATTTTCTTGTAGAAAGGGACCAGAATATGGCATGGAAAAAATAATTTTAACAATCATAGAATCATAGAATGCTAAGAGGCTGGAATGGACCTTAAGGATCATCTAGTCTCACCTGCCCTGCCATGGGCAGGGACATCTCCCAGGCTGTGCATAAGACTCAAGGCCTTATCCAAACAAGTTCACTCTTGAGGCATGTAGAATAATGGACCATAGCTAGATAACTCCACTGTTAAATGGTCCCAATGGCTAAGAAGGAGATTATCAGAAAACAAATTATAGCTGTGTACTGCAGTCACTGGGCAAAGCTCAGCGGGTGCCAGCTTTTCAAGAGGAACTGGGAAAAATCAAGGAAATACCCAAGGCTTTTGATATGTAGTCCTATGTTGCAAGGCCAGAGCAGGGAGGCACCAGGCAGGGAACATCCATGTCCGCACTCTGCTGACTTCTACTGCTGCCCAGGGGGACAGCTGAGGGTCTGTAGCAGTGTGGATACAGTAAAACCAGTGGCTTTGGTGAACTGGGAGGCATCTGAAGTGCCTGATTTCATACTACGTGTCTGTTTGCAGTGTTAAACAAATGAAATACTCACCGCATAATAAACTTTCTTCTTCACTGATGCACTTCTAACTGCTTCTTGAGTTGCTGGTCCTGCTGCATCTGTATGGAACTTCAAGCTTCTCCCAGGTTCATGCTCTTGGTATTTAGACCTTCCTTGTAGATACAGGCATGGACCTTATAATTGCAGTCACACAGAGCCACTCACCCAGACTCTGCTGCATAGAAGAGGGGCTACAGAGACAGAAGTTCTGTGCCTCTCCCCACGTACTTATTTTGGCAAGATACATATTAGGCTGTGCCTTTGAGCTCCCATCAGTACTTTTCCCCAGTCCTGTTTTGACTGTAGAGAATACCCTCAGTGACCAAATAAGAATGGATAAGCTATCACACAGAAAAAGGAGATATTTTCCCACCTTTTATTCCAAATATCTATGATATGGATGTCATGCACAGCAGATTACATCTGTGCCTAAAAGCAGCAGGCCACTCTAGTGGAAATTGCACTAATTAGGTATACAGGCTGATTGCTGTCTCACTTAGTTCCTGTCAGTTCTGCCCTGAAACAGGACACAAAGAAGAGACTGTGGAGACTTCAAGAAGCGTGGATGAGTTTTTCCCACAGTTTAGGATACTTGCATGTTGGAAAGTCAGGAATCAGTTCAGTTGCTGTATTCTTCCTCCCTTACCTGCTTCATCTTAGAAGTCAGGGCCTGTTACTCCAAGCACAGTCCATTCAGTCAGTGTGGCGGGAACACTTGGCAGTCAAGAGAATCTCTGAGCAGCAGGAGTTCAGTCATCCCCAGGTAGCAAGCTACCCCATTTGCTGATTGGAAAAGGACACACAGATTGCCCCAGTGGTGCTAGCATCAGAATCTGGGAGATTAGGTGGAATGCAGAATATGATAAGGGCTTTGGAAGCAAGAAAGGGAATCACAGCCAGAAAATCCCTCCTCACATAGCCTCCTTCTATCTCCTCCAGTGGCCTGTAAGATGCTTTTGTTTCAGCCTCTGTTTTCAGTCTCTTTGGTCAGAAAAAGAGCAGCAGCTGGAAAATACTTTTCTAAAGGCTGTGGTAAAGTAAGTTCAGCCCAGCTCATATGAAAGACAACCAGAGTAATTCCTATTTTTTGCTGGAAGGCTTCTCTCACATGAACTGCAAGATCTCTAAAGTGCTGTCAGTGTTATTTGGAAATAAAAACTATAAGGAAGTTCTATTTTAAAACACTCCATGTGAATACACATGCAGAACACTGTGAGATTGTACAGTTTGTATTGTACAGTTTGCATCACTCATTAATGCATTGGGGCTGGGACTGCTGTTAACTGACTTCCCATAAACTGAATACATTTAAACAATCCCACAAAGGACACATATGACCTCTCAAAATACTTTATCATATGGAATTATTTTGAAACAAATCATGTGCTACTGGTGCTAGCTGGTGGACTTTGAAATTGTGATATTATGTATGAAAAGCCGATCTTGTCTTTCAAATGTCTCCCTCCATCTGATGTAGGCTTTTCCTTTCCCTGGAAGCTTGAACACCACCAAAAAAGCTTGCCTTAGTACAAAGGAGGTGATCAGTATTCCAAATCAGACCTTTAACCTCTTGGATGCGTTCCAAAAATACAGTGTGGTGAGGGATGCTGGTTTCATTAGTACAAGCCTGGGATGCCCTGCGTATCTCAGTGGTAGCTCTGCCAGATGCAAGGTGTCAGAGCAGCAGGAGAGGCTGCTCTGCAAGGGCTGAGGGTGACAGCAGGGCAGTGCTCCCACCCACAAGTGCAGGGCAGCAGAGCATGTCCAGTGGCTTTAATCAGGGCTGGACTCAGGCCAGCAGTTGCCACACAAGTCCAAAGGCAAGGCAGCTCTCAAGCCAGGCTATGAATTCCAGTCTCTGGGTCAGGGACCAGGGGGTAGAACATGGTCAGGCATATCTACAGCATAGCTGCAGTATGGACAAAGGGCCCGAGCTCAGCAGTGCCTCTCACCACTCTGCCAGGCCTCTCCAGGGGGGGCCCTGCCAAGGCTCCACACAGATCTCACACAGCTTGTTTCACAGCATCTCACCCCAGGTTACAGCTCACACCGCAGGCCTGCTCCTGGGCACAGGCAGCCAAAACCCTTGCTAGGGGTAGGGAGTGGTGCAGAGCCTGTTGGTGCACTCTGACATAGGAAGACAGCTCTTCCTAATCTCAGGAAGTGTTAAATGTGAAATCAGTGGATTCTATACCTCCACCAACTAGTGTCCAGTGCCTGAGGATGAGCTATTTTATAACAATCTGGAAAACAATACAAAGCTGAACTGAACAAAATGTCCAGAATAAGTAAGCAAGCAGAAAAACATCTGTAGCATGTTATGGAGACACTCACAGAGTCACCCACATCCACACCCATTCACACAACACAGCTGAGGTCATTACAGAATCCTATTTGTTTCTGCAAAAGAGAAAGAGAAAAATGTGTGAAGTTTCCTTCTTGATGCATGTTTAGCATCTCTGACTCAACTTCCTCCCACTCTCCATTTGGTTTGACTCAACTCAGTAAACCTTTCTCCTGCATCAACCATTTAAGTAGCATAACAGCCTCTGCCACTTCAGCACACTCATCCAGGACACCTAAGAGCTACTAAGAAAGCTCCTGTAGCAAACCTGAAATCAGAGACGGCCTCCTGATACCAACACGATAAAATACAGGAGATATTCCAATACACCCTGGACACTAACCCTGGGAAAAATTGTAACTAGATGCAGGCTGGATGCTCAAGAGTATCTTCTTTGCAGCAGGAAGAAAATAAAACACAGCCCTTACAGAGTATATCCAATCATTCTCAAGCAAAACCATCTGGCTGAGTCCTTGTCATTGTGCAGACAGGACTTCAGGAGTGTACATCAGCACTGGTATCCAGATTCAGAATATTTGCCACTCCTGTGACACCATGCAGGCAATATCTCTCAGGTGATGGCACAGACAGACACTGAGAAGATGAGGAAGTTAATTAGTGACAAGCATTAATGCTGTTTTGTCACAGTCCCTTTGCAGACTCAGATTCAGATACCAAACAAACTCAAAGTCAAGTGAGACTTGGAGATAAGCATCTCCCTGTGTTATTGATGTGTTTCACATTCAAACCAATAAAACTGAAACACTCAGCACTCCAGACACATAGCAGATTTCTAGGCTGAAGAAAAAAACCTGAAGGGAGTCACAAAATTAATCTCTTGTCAGAAATGAGAAATGTTATCAATTTTGTCAGTGGAAAAACCCATCTAATGCCTGCTCAAACAGCATTTGACTCTAGCTTGTTCCTTCCAAAATTTTGAGATAATCTTGAAACTATGCAAAAGAAAAGGCATCAAGAAAGAGAAGTGGGAAGCAGAGCAGTGGTACAAATTTAATCTTTTGGTGAATAATATCTCTGTGCAAACTCTGACTCCACGGCTGGTGAAGTAGCACACTATGGCAAGAGGAAAAGGGACTAGAAAAACAAGAGAAGGAAAACAAATAGTCCTATCTCACTCAACACCACCAGAGACTATAAAAAAAGGGAAGAGGGTTCTCCTGAGCTTGGTACATCCCTCTGTAGTGGGAAGGTCACAGGACAGCTTTTGAAAGTTCCTGACCTGGAGGCCTTCCTGCTCTTTGAGGGCCTCTCTTTCCACATTGTGCTATTCCAGAAAACAGAGGCCATGTCTCATGGTTGCCTTAAACACTAAGATCAGGGCATTAGAAAAGCTGTTAAATGTTAACAAGAAAAAATGTTTAGTATTTTTGGGTGTTTCCTCGACTTGGGAGGGGAAAGGTTAAATTAGTAGGTTCACTGATGAAGAAAAACCACTGTCAAATGTAGCCTAAAGGATTAATTTACTGCTAATCAGGGATTTTATTGTAATCTGAATTAAAAACACGCTGCTGGATATCAAAGCTCACAGGCTTTATCGCTGAGCAGGGCTATCTGTAGTAGGGACCAGAAGAACTGAAAAACAAGGCTTCAAATGTAAGGCTTATTCTGTCCAATTAATTCAGTCTACAGAAGAGAAGTTTTAGAGGTGACATAATTGCTGAATATAGGGATTTACACACAGAAAAGCATTTAATAAGTGGAGGAGGCAAGCAGACAGGCGTTTCAGTCTTTCTGTCAGAGACATAATGTGAACCAACAATTGCAAGTTCAACAAGAAAAGTTCTTTCTTATTTAAATAAGTTGTAATTTCTGGGAAGTCAGAACTACTACAGCATAACAGTGGAGGTCACCATCTTTTGGAGTCTTTATGACAAGACTATATCTTTTCTGTGTAAAAACACATGCTTATTACCTAGCTTCAGGGGGAAAACTGCAAAGGGCATGTTCAAGTTGGCTCCTTCCCTCACAAAGTCAAGACACCTCTGTGGTGCATTCACCCTTCAAGCCATTCAGAGAAGTTTGGGGTGGGGCTGGCAGCAGAGCAGCCTGCAGGAGCACCTTTTTTACGACTGCCAGCAAGTGGCCCAGGCGCTGTGGGAGCAGCCAGAGCCCAATGCCCCAGCTACCCTCGCCCACGTGAAACAGCAGACCAGCAGCTTCATGCCACAAAGGTCTAGAAGGATCTTTACATCAGCTCAGAACAACTCACCCAATGCAGGGATCGTGTATCTCCCTCTGAAGCATTTGGCAGTGGCCAGAGACAGCATACCAAAGGAGACAGCCTCCTGGGCAGGCACAGTCTGGCAGGCGCTGCAGCCTTGGCACGGGCTGAGCAGCACACAGGGTGTCCTTGGAGGTCTCCTCTGCATGCAGCGACCAGAGCTGACCCTTCCTAATTTATGAGCTCGTCTGAGATCACAGCCTCATGTATTATGGCTCCAGGCTCCACTGAAATGAACTTTATTAAAATAAATTCCAGCTGCTTGGAAGGAGTTACAGAAATGACAAAAAAGAAGGCAAACTCCTCCATTCCCATACTCACTGACAGCAGAAAAAGAAATAGTTACTGGAGACTGAGCAAAATTCAGCTGTCTCAAATTGAAGGGGCATGAGAAAAAGATCTAGTCAAAGAACATGCAATTTTGATAAATTGAGATGGTTACAAATGCCAAGGCAGAATTCCCAGCTAGGCAACAGGCTTAAAGCAGAGAGACAGAAGGACAAAGGGTCAGGAGGGCAGCTGATAAAGCTTCTGACTGAAGGTGGGATACATTTTAATAAATCAGATTCATTCGCAAGGGGTCTTGAATGCTTGTACCTTTCCTGTTTTGTCTGTTCCCTGGCCTTTGGTCTGCTGTATTTCCTTCCCCAGGATGCCTGTGGGCCGTTAATGGAGAATATTAGGGAGCAGCACCAGGATGTACCTCACTCAGCCTGTTGTTGCCAGCAGCCTACATGCTCATTATTGTCCCCTGTTCGGTAGATGCTCTTTTTATCCTTGCTTGGCTCCTGGGGAATTTCAAAAGGATGAAATTTCTAATGAAACCTGGCATTCTTCCCCAGCCACAACTAATCAGAATTGCAGTCTGGTAAGGATCTCAGAAAAACTCCAGTTTTCTGCTCTTTCATGGGTCAGCAGTGAGGAGATTAGCTCTAGACCCTACCAGAGCAGCAGACTTGCTCTCCTTGGACATAGGGTTGCCCACTCCCACCTCAGGTATTGGCACTGAAACTGCCCACTGGAGTTCCAATAGGAGCACCCAAGCTTTCAGGAGCCAGGGGCATGAGATGTTAGCAGTGCTTATGTGACCTTGTCCCCATTCCTACCTTTCTGCTTCCCAGCAATGAGTTCTCATGACCTTCTCACAGATTGCCCCAGTTTTAACCAGCATTGCCAGCAGCCTGCTTTCCTCAAGAAATTCTGGAGTCTCCTTACAATCATTTTTTGATTGTGCTGGAAACAGCCTTTTTCACCTCATGCCAGGCATCACAGGCAATATGAGCAATATTTTACCTGAGGTTCCTAGATCCAAGCCACCTACAGTGCAAAGAAAAAAAAAAAACAAAAAACAAAAAAAAACAAACCAAAAAAACCAACCTCAAACCCACCCCAAACTAGAAGCCTGGGATCAGTGAAATTAGTTAGTTAGTTCAGTGATGTGGAAAGAGCGCATCTCCAGTATACTCAGCAAAGCAAAAACATTTGCCAGATAAATCCCATAAATCGGGAAGATTTGCAGATCTTCAACAGTTTAATGGCATGCACTGCCACTGAGGGAAGGATATCACACCTCAGTAAGAACAGGTTCCACTGAATGAGATGAGAACGTTCTGTTTCAGCAGTAATTTCACTTAATGTCAGCTCTGTAGCAGGGGTTTCATGTGAATAGTGTAGCTGAAAGCCATTAGACTTCTCCCTCATGCTATCATCAACCACTTTTGGCAAAGCCTGTTAAATGGAATAACTTGCAGAATGAGCCAGAAATAGGGCCTGTGGAACAGATTCTTCAGATCACAAATGTTAAACCGTGGAAATGGATTGGTGACAAAGAGGGTGGAGGGGAGAGAGAAGTTTCCACACACATGTGGTCTACACCCCTACATATGTTTGCCACAAGTGTAGCCCAAGAGACATTCCAGGTCTTACTCAAGAGCTGAAACCTGGAAGAACCTGCCAAGTGTGAGATTAATCAAAGGGCAGGGTAACAGTGTGTGGTGAGTGTAATGGAGTCACCCATGCTCAGTTTCTCCAGACAAGGGGCAATGGCCCTGCAGTAATGACTCTGAGTCTGAGGCTCCCTTCAGCAGCTCTGAAGGGCTCACCTCCCAGCTCAGACTAGGTTTTCAGCTGTGACTAGGCTGTCAATTTAGGCCCCCCAGGTGTGGTCTCAAAGTTAGAGAGATGAAGCATGCTTTGGTGAGCACCTGGCTTTGAAAGAAGGTTCTTACAATTTTATGGCTCCTTCCTTTCTTGTCTCTACTTCTCTCTCCCCACTGCCACTGGATTGGTTTACCAATTTTCACAGAAACATTCTGAGCATGAAATGAAATATCTCTTCACTTAGCAAAATCCAAAGTGTGCCAAGATAAATGGCTGCTGAACAGTGAATACCATGTCAGGTCATGTCAGATCAGAAACAAGGCAGCTAAATTTTTTTAGCAAAAAAGAAAAAAATTAAATACAGCAAGAGGGACACGATTCTTCTGCCATGCTCATACAATTCTTCTAAAAATTAAAGCTATACATCTGTGTTTCACAGAGAGATTTAGGAAAAATAAGTTTGTAAGTTTGACAGACTTGGAGACATATCTTTAAAATTCCTGAGAAGATATTACAGAAAATCAGGAACACAAATGTATGTACTAACACATTACTGGTGACATAAGTTAATTTAGGGAGACCTATTAGGAGAATGAGATAGTTTATATAAATGTGTTATTTTATTTATCACAAATGTTTGTGTACTTGATTTAAAAGACAGCTAAAGATTTATTGGGCCTCGGGATTTTTATAAAGCTATAAATGAAAAGGGAGAAGAAAGGAGAAACACATTTCAATTTTATATACCCAGTACTGAGACTGGAGCTAAATACGGAGTAACAGAACAGTGCTCCCAAATAGCCACAACTCTGTCACATGGGGGCCTGACAGGTAATATATGGAATTGTTAAATGGAAAATGACCCACCAATTTTTGGCTTCAGTAGAACTTTTTTTCCCAATGGAGTAAGAGCAGTAACTAAATAAAAATTCATGGAATAGGCTGAATGATGCAGGTCCATATCTTATCAGAGCTGGTGCCTATGTTCAAATGATGAATTAGTTTTGGCAACTGAATTTGGAAATTTATTGCTGTTTTTATTTTCCTTCAGTGGAAGAAAGACGAGCAGTTGGAAAGAAAGCCTATAAATCTTAACATTAGAGAGGGGAAAGGGCAAGGTGTTTTACATACATACAGGGGCTAGACAAGAAATTGTTTTTTCTAGACACAAAGAGCAATGTGCAACAGATTTCTTTTGAAGATTTTTCATTTACTGAAAAATAGAAAAAATATTCAGCACACATCCCCTTTGTTCTTTTAATTCCAGGTTTTATTAATTTTCACCGAAGAAAATCTGTAGGCATTTCAACATGAATAAAAACCTATAGCTTCTTTTACATAAAAAAACAGTCACAGATTTTTGCCAGAAAGAGGAAATCACAAAAGAAAGCAAACCTCTCTACCTCTTTGGAGGATGACATAACCAGAGTTTTCCTGAGATGAGAAAATTTGGGAATCAAAACCCTTATATGAAGTGTCTGACCCAAACAGTGGTTTGCTGCTCTCCGCTATGGATCACACGTGGGAAATGCAGAGTCCCAGTGGGGAAATAGCCAAGTAGAACAAGGCTGCTGAAAGGGTGATGGGAGCAGCAATTGTAAAAAATAAATACATAAAAAATCCTGACATCAGTTGAAAGCAGTCTGAGGAGCTCCAGCCTGCACAGGAAAGAACAAGAAGATGCAGCAGATATTTAACTGTTCTCATAAAACTTTCCACTGGCTATTTGCAGCGATTCCTCCTATCCCTGGGCAAGACGAAGAAAATTGCCTAATTAAGTCCACATCTTTGAATGCCCCAATTAAACCATCTCCCCATCTTCTCTTGATGAGAGGCACCCTGCATTCTCTGATTGAAGCTGGTGGCAGCATTTAATGTCGTATGCTGAGAGCTTATGGCTAAAAGTTAGAAGCTCTGAGAATCTCTCCCATGCCTGCGAATTTGGGATGGAGCTGGTACGCAGCAGGCTCTAGAAGGAACATGGACACTTCAGTTTGAAATGAGCCATTGAGGAAGTTCATAAACTCTCTGGTAATAGCAGGTGATGAGTGTAATAGGGGCTGGCAGTAGCTTCAGAAGAGGTTTGCCTCTTACGTTGGCAAGCACAAGGGGAATTCCCTTCTCTGCCTCCTCTTTCCCCTAAAAAAAACCCCCCTCAGAGCATTTTGGAAAGGAGTGTTAGTGCACTAGGATGACAAGGCATTCCGCAACATGGGTCTGAGCAACTGCTTCCAAGAAAGAAATCCTCATACACACAGATCACAGGAACTTGAGCCCTTTTCATATCAAAGCAACTTGCTCAAGGGCCTTCAAAGTGCATTCTCCATTCCAAGGCCTAATGGAGTTGGAAACCTTCACAGAATGAGAAAAGATAAATTTCTGCCAAAGAGCCCCACTCCCTGGATTTTTAAGAGATCAAAAAGTTTCCAGCTGCTAGGTCTGCAACTAAATATGGGATAAAATGGGATAATTTATCCCATTAACAACACTGCCTTCACACTCCTTTTTCTTCAAGTCCCTAGTTTAAGAAGGATTCGAGCAGTGGGAGGTGAGGGAGGGAGAAAAAGTACTGAAAGGAGAAAAACTGCTAAAAGACAAAGCAATGACATTTTAGACAATGAAAAACTGAAATTAAATATAATTGTATAATTGGAGTAAGGCAGGATCAAATATTTCTGATTTATTAGACAGATTGACTTTTGATTTCCAAGGAGTAGAATCAGCACTCTGATATATTTTGTGGCTCATAGAAAAACAGTTTCAACTTGAAACTGTAGGATAATGGTGACAAGATCAACAGCTGATGACTCTGCAGCACCCCATATAAGCTTTTGGGGTGTGATTTCCACATTGAGATCAGAAGAGCTTATGGCTGAGGTGAAGCCCCTTAGATCATGCCAAAACTTTTTTTCCTCATCTAAGTTATAAATTCAGTCCAGCAACCACCCATCAAGCCTCATGCATTTGCCAAAATCTTCACCAACCTTTCTCTTAAAACTACAAATTCTGGATAAATCCCCAAAACTCCTTTAAGTCCTCAAGCTCTCCTGAATGCTTCCCAAGCCTAGCCTCACTTAAGGCTGTCCTGACTGGCACCTAATATCCATGTCCCTTCTTGGAACCAGCCTTTATTCTTGCCCTGTAGGCAAGGAAAGGCAGAACAGAATGATAAACCTTACTCCCAGCCCAAATCGTGGCTGCCTATCTGGTGGAAAGACAGCAAGCAGTTCTGTCACCTGTGCCAAAATTCAAAGCAGCCTTACAACTCTGTGCTCCCTCTAAACATGGGAGTTAGGAGTAAACGCCCTCCACGCTGACTTGTATTCATAGACCCATTTCAGTGGGCAGCCATCAGTAACAGCCTAGAAACTACCCCTACTCTGAGACCTCTGGACTTAACAGAGCACAGGTAAGGCCAGCATTAGGAGGTTGCAATAAACAGATTTTACTGCAATGCCAGAGGGCTTGCAAAAACAATGAGCCTGTTGTGAGCCAGTGGCTCCAGCTGAACTTGCACAGAGCCAAGTGAACCCCAGGGTTCAGGCTGGATTTATAATTCTTGTTCCAGAATATAGGCATCAAAGAGTTTCAGCGGGACTCCTACATGTAGGTCTCCAAAAGTCAGTGTAAGCACGCCAGAAAGCTCCTCCCAAGCCATGATTACTTTCAGGGGTGCAGTGCCTCAACAGCCTTCAGCTAAAATTAGATTATTAACAGAAAGTAACTGGAGGTCTTTCTGTTTGTGAATCCCAGAAATTTCCACAAGCAGGCAGATAGGGCTCCCAGACTTGTGCTTTATTTGACCCTGCAACATCAAACTCTTCTGAACACTGGATCTATATCTGGGGTTAGACTTTGCTTTTGGAAAAGAAGTACAGAAGTACAGACCACGACCAGTTCTTATCATGCCCTCAAAGCTTGCAGCAAAAGAAGAAAACAGCAACATTCAAGGGCATTATTTAGATGACAGAAGGTCTCAGCAGTTATGGTGTAGCATCAGGGTGTGCAAGAAAAATTAGGAGAATGTCAGTTGTTTTTACATAATAAAAGACTTCCACGGATTGTGGACAGAACTACCTTCAGTTGGATCCTACAGTTTGTAGGTATTCCACTGACAGCACACTGTGACACAGCCTAGGCTTAGGAAGGAATCAAACTGAACTTCTCTCCTTCCTGACCAAGCAATAAAGTACTGGTAGCAGGCTAACCACAGCTGCTGGTTTTCCAGGCACAGCCCTGGAACATTGCTGTGCCATGAGCGCTAACATTGTAAAGACTGTTCTAGAACCTTCTACCCATCTGGCACCAGAATGTTTTATTTACAGTTTATTTACTGTCTAAACCTAAGCCAGTCAATAGGTTGACCTTCTCAATTCATTTCACCCCACAATCATTGTTTCCTTTTCCAGTGTTAATTTTTCAGAATACAGCAGCAAGAGGTGTTCTTAAATCTGTTCTATCCCACAGCTAACAATTTTAGCCATATATTAATACGAATTTCCAGTGCCAGAAGTTTTCCTAAACTAGAATCTTCTTGCATAGCTATTCACCCTTCATGCTTAAACTCATGTCTCATTTTATTCCAGTGAGCACGATGTTACTGAAGCCAAGGAGTCCTATCAACACCAGCCTTCATTCATTCCTGAGGAAAGGGCAAACACCAGCTTCAGCATTTCTTGTTCCAGCCCTCACTGTCTTTGTAAGCAACTCTGCAGAAAAAAACCCAGGGTTGTTAGAACTGCATTCTCACTTTATATTCATTACCATACACAGTGCTCTTCAAAATGCTGGATAACTCTAAACCTGATGCAGCATGTCAGGCTGGTCCCCTTGGCATGTCTGATAGCAGCCCTGCTATCTGGGCAGGCTTCGCCTCAACAGCACAAATACAGGTTTTTATTTAAAAAATGGGGACAGACCTTCTACTAGGACCTGTTGCAATGGAACAGGGGTAATGGCTTTAAACTGAATGAGGGTAAATTCAGATCACATATAAAGAAGAAGAATTTTTACAGTTCTAGTGTTGAAACTCTGGAACAGGTTGGCCAGGGGGGTGGTAGATATACCTTTACTAGAAACATTCAAGGCCAGGTTAGATGGGGCTCTGAGCAACCTGATCTGGTTGAAGAGTCCCTGCTCGTTGAAGGGGGTTGGAGGTAGTGGACCACCAACCTAAACTACTCTATAATGATTCTATGCAATATACTCCTCCTAACCCCCTAACCAGACTATCAAGACATCCTCTGCTTCTGTTACCAAACTGTCTGCTATAAACAGGTGAGCTTCACACTTTTAATAAACTTTCATTTGTCCTTGCACAATTCCTAACCATAATCTTCCACTGTCAGTGAGGCAGCACTACAAGCCTTCCAATACCCTGAAATATAACATACTCCCAACCTTCTGATGCTCAGCTTTTATCCTTACAGGAAACATCTCTGCATATTATAAACCAATTACACGGGCAAGTGTAGCTCTCTTCCTGCAAACAACAGTTAGCAAAGCTCTTATAAGGTCCTGCTGGCAGTAACACAAGGATGTGAGAGAAGTTCTCTTAGTCTAGGAGAATAAAGAGTTGAGCATGAAACAGTTGCTCAGGAGATTCCATCATTACATCAGAAGCTATCAAGACTAACCTTTCCCACCAAGCTGAATTCAGGGTAGAGACAAAGGGACTGCTTCCTCCTCTACTTCTGCTTTACCCTCCCCTTTGCTACTGGAACACAGGAGTCCACAGCATGGCTTGTGAGCAATTCAAGAGGAGAGGAGAAGATCTCATTACCATTTTGCTGCCTATTAAAGAGTGAGACAATCGAGTGGTGGTAAAAAGTAAATAGCTGTATGCAATTATGAGAATCGCCAGACATCTCATTTCATGTCAGGCAAGACTATTGCCTAATAGGAAGACAATATAATCCTGCTGTTGCCTTGCTCAGATGAGAGACTTGAGCTAATTAGCTTCCACTACAGCCAGGCATGAAATTGCCAACTTTATTTTATGATAGCCATCGGAACTGTGATGTGTTCTCTGCATCTTCTCATCACATAAAAGCTGGTGTAACCAGCTTCACTACTCTAAAAAGTGCAAGCTCCTCACTAATGACCACAGGGATACTGAGGGAAATCTAAGAGAAAACAAGAGAAGGTTCCCAAATCCCAGACATACCTCTGCTGTGGAGCCTTGGTCCCTGGAAGGACATCTTCCCACTTCTGCTCACAGCTCACCTGTGTGAGGAGATTCCTTACAGCCAAGAGCCTGGACCCCACAGCATTCTGCAGCCAAACCTTCTCATCAAGTTTTGGTATTCATTAGCCAAAGCAGGAACTGCTGGGGACTCCAGGAAGAGGCAGCAAGCGTGAGAACCAATGTTCAGTCTCGGTGTTACAGGAGGCAGGAGATTGTTTTCATAACATCTGTGGTGAGAGTGTATAAAGCAATAGACAGACTGCCAATACTTGGAACTACTCAAAAGGCAACTCTGGCAACCTCACAGATTGTTTTATAAACAATTGGTTTCAAACTGATCCTGAAGTAAATGGGAAAGGCAACAGAGTCGCTTAAGGATAAAGGTGCTGTGGTTTCTGCATTCCCTGCTGACTACTTCCACAACAGCAGCCCGACACTGCAGTGCACTACAGTGCAGACACTCAGGCACAGAGGTTCTGTTCATCCATCTCTCACTGCTGGCAAGAACCAGGGTGGCAAACCTCACTGTCAGGTGGTTTTGACACCTCACTGCAGCTGAAATGCAGCCTACCTGCCTTGTAAGTCCCAGTCCCCTGAAAACAACTCTTCCAGAAAAATTTTCTTCCTACATCCCCCCATGGCTGGCTGCAACTCATCCTGCCTTCATGGCCAGACCACAGCTTGGAATTTGCTCAGCAAACCAACCTACCTGGCCATGCTGGCTGGCTCCTCAGGGTAGGACACTGCTCTGTGGGGCCCATTCCTGTCACTGCCTTGTCAGGCCAAACCCCACACCAGCACTCTGTCCCAGACACCTCCCTCACCTCCAGACCATGTGCCAAGGCCTCCCCCTCCTCCTTAGGCAGTTCCTTCCTAGGAGTACACCTCACCTTCCAGAGGCTCCCACACTGCCCCAGCCCACCTTCCACACCTCCTCACTTCCACAGGTTCATACAGACCTGGTACTCGTGCATTTCCACGTAAAAACCAAACAAGACCGAAAAAAAAAAAAACAAACCAAACCCTTCAAAAACACCCACCAAACCTCACACAACCGTAGCAGTGGCTGCATCATTTCGGTTTCTGCACCACCTCTCCCCAGCCTCACAGCACACAAGGAGACCTTATCTCCCACCAAGCACCAGCGTGGCACAGGGACACAGCTGCTGCCATGCAGCACTGAAGTCAAATCCTGTGCAACACTCTGCTCACTTCCCAGGTGACTGGGAATGCACTGCTCTTGGGGAAAGGCATCCACTGATTTCTCCAGGCAGCTTCCCTCATACACCACATGGAGCACACCTCACTTCTGCTCTGCCCTACTTTGTTCTGCAGCTCTGAGGAATTGCCCACAGCAGTCTAGAGAAGCCACTCCGAAATGAAAAGTGCTCAGGTGTCAGGGTCTTTGCCCAAGTAAAAAATGACAGGATGAGAGGAAACAGCCTCAAGTGGCACTGGGGAGTGGGGAAGAAAGGGGATTAGATTGAACACTAGGAAAAACCCTTCACTGAAAGGGTTGACAAACATTCCTCAGTCTATCCCACCTCAAAAGGCCAATACACCCTGATTTTAGGTCACAAGTTTAGAATACAGCTTTATAATCCTATTTTGTTCAATCCCAAGTCTTTTACATAATTTTTACTATGAAGTAACCACTGAGCAGAAGAAATCCCTCAATCAGAAGTCATTCAACTATTTTCAGTCTGTTTATGCAGAAGGAAAAAAAAATAACAAAACCACACTTTGTTTTATAGGAACTTACATCCTCTAGGGAAAAATGGTTTTGCCAAAAAAATTCCCAATCAGTGCTTACCAGAGTTAATTACAACATCATATTAAAAGAACAACTTACTTTTTGAATACTTGAGAGTATCGTGAAAAAACCTCTGCCAAAATTAAAGGTCTGCACTGTGCTGGGTTATTGTTCCAGGCTGTCTGCAGACATCACTGCATGAGTTATACTATTCTGACATCATTTTGCAAGTTCAGTGCACAAGGCACATGCCTGTACTATAACATGACAGGACCTCACATTTCCACCCTAGTAAACCCCAAATAGTTTCCAGAAGTGCTATGCAGAAAATACCCGGGAAGCACTCTGGCTAAGCCATTCAGATGATCACATGCTCTGGGATTCTTGCTGTCTCTGAAGAACTTCCATATGTCCAGTCTATAACTCTAAGGAGGGCAAAAAGAAGGAAAGTTAGTCTGGTGCACAATCCTCTGATCTCCTGCACTGTCACAGCTGTTGCTTTGGAGCTGGTTACCTGATGGTGGCAGACAGATTCCAGAATTGCAGACTGACAATCTCCAGAAAAATTGTTTGGACAAGGAGAGACAACATGGAGAAGATTCAAGCTTATAAACAGCCGATAACACTGGCCAGAGACACATGATGGAAAAGGTCTGGCATTGTGGTGACACAGTGAGGATCTGGGGTCCTGCAGGAGGCCTAGGTCTGATGTCAGTATAGCTCCTAACCTGGTGAACACTCACAGAATGAACAGCAATATCAGGATAATCCCTGAGCTGCTGCCATTGTTCAAAGAAACATTGTGAAGGAATGGGAGTTCTGACATCTGGACCCTATAGATGCTCTCTTGTTTCCTAAAGATAAGGCCTGTTGTAGCTACAGAAGCAGGTTTCCATACTTTCTGCTAAACTCTGCATTGTTGAGGACAGAGGAGTTACTCCATGATGCCATTCATCAGTGAGAGAGTTACAGGAAAGAAGATACCAGAGAGACATTTAATTGAAGTGCATGAAAATGCCATCCTTGGGGCCTAAAGCAGGATTTTCCCTTTCAGATTCCATACCTCATAGAGCACTTACATACTACTTGGAGCATTATCCTTCTCTAAAGCTCCTATTTTAAATGGAGGTAATATTTTTGCCTAAAGAGGTGAGAGTAATTTTTCTCCTGGTACCCAGCAACCAATATTCCCCTAATCCCTCCCCACAAAAGCCAAACAGCACACAAAGCCCAGTCAATTGTATTATTAGGAGCTTAGAAGAGAGAAACCAGACAATTTATACCTGTGAGAAGAAAGAATTCATGGCCAGGGTTACAGAATTTACTTAGGAGAAGGCAATTTCCCATGTTTGGCAGAGAAGATTCCTGCAACAAGGCAAAAAAATTGCATGAACTCTGCCAGCACACACCTGCTAGAAATTGTTTATAATGGCTAAAGCACACTTAGTAGCTTTACTAGCAATGTAGCAATGTTTTACTAATAGCTTTGGTTCACTAATTGCATATTTTTTTGCTAAGGGCCTTTTGCCAGTTTACAAGTGTTTGAAGACTTGCATGCTAGTAGACTTTTAAACTGACAAGCTTTTAGCATCAACCTGGTTTAAGATATCATTCAGAAATCCTGGCTGCTAACTGAGGTTTATCTGTAATAAAAGGCCAAGGCTAGAGCAGAGTCTCAGAGGCTAATGGGGTAGAGCCAGCCCATGAATAATTGAGGGTATGTTCTCCATCTATGGCATTGAGTGGTAGCATTTGGGAATCCCAGGGTCCTCTGCTTTTCAGCAGTGAGCCCCTATGGCTGCCCATTCCTCACTTTCCTCAACAATGTCACAGAGTCTGACACCACCACTTGCAGTCTGTCCTTTGGCAGCCAGAAACCAGGCTTCTCTGAAGTCTTCCACATTCAGCCTAAATCCTGAACAAAGCTGGCAGGGACCAGCCACACCACCACACATGGGAGACTTACAGGGAAAAGAACAGCTGCCACATGTTAAATTTGAGTACGTTCCATACAGAAAACAAGATGCATTGTACCTACAGACTTACCCTTAGCCACTCTAACTAATGCAATTCCTCTTCCCACTCTAGGAAAAAAAAAAAAAAAAAAATCAAGAAACACCTAATGGAAAGAATTATAGCAGCTCGTGAGTGCTTCTTGATCACACAGAACAAGAAACGTCGCCAGTTCATTACTAGGGGCCTTGCTTCAGGCCACAGGGTGGTCACAACTCTGCTCTTGCAATATGAGTTATTGGCCTGGGACAGCTACAGAGCAGCTCATCGGCTGTGCACAAAATGCTTCCATGTGCTGAGCTTCTGCAGAGGCTGCCCTGGGGGCTTTGCTAGACAAACACTGCAGCTCCCAAGCACTCTGAGTGCTAGGCTGATTTCTAGTTCCAGCAGCAAACCTCCACCTCAGGAGAGGAGCTGGGAGCCTGGCCCAAGGAGCAGCAGCAGATTTCTTAATCACTGAAGGTCTGAGGACTTCCTGGAATCTTTTTTAGATCAAATTTATAAGTATTCAATGCCGTCTCCTTTCCTGCAGACTGACAACTCAAAGGAACTGAGGATTGAGGGAAACAGGAAAAAATGGGGACAAGAAACATCATGGGAATTCCCTCATGCTGAACTTCCAGAGCTAGGCAGAGCAGAAACACAAGGAAAACACAGCTCTCATAGTAGTGGAAGACATGCAACAAAAGATATCCAACCGTGTGCTTCTCCAAGAAATGGAAAGGAAAATTATCCCTAAAAATGCCAAGCATGCAGCACAAATCGTTTACGAGGAGAATACATCTGTAATTACAAGTTAATTTAGCTACCCTGCTGCCAGGAGTAACTGGGAGCAGAAGGAAGCGATCAGTGTCCTCTTCTCATTCCCCTGGGAGCAGCCCGGGCTGGGTTTTCTTGGTGGAACACCTCCCTCCAGTGGCCAAAGGCGAGTGGTTTCCACAGAGCTCGGGCAGCTGGGGACCCAAGTGGGGACAAGCAATTGTCCTCAAGTCCCCTGCTTTCTCCTTCCAGCTCCACAACAGGCTGAATGGAAACCAGCAGCGTCCTTCCCCACTAGGAGCCATCTGGTCAGGGCTGGCAGTTTTGCCAGGAAGTGTGGCCCTCTAAGTCCTGGGGCCCCGGGAAAGCATTACCACCTGATTAAAGCAGGGTGCTCTGCGAAAGCAACCAGAAAGGGGAGACTCCATGTGACCAAGAACCAAGCTCTCCTCAAGCACAGCCCCGGGCAGCCTAAAGGAACAAGCTGTACTCACAGGTAGGGCAGATCATTGCACACTGCTGTGGCTCCACGATCCATTTAAGCCCCTCTTGCTCTGCACTCATCTGGTCGGGGTTCCTGAAATCTTGACTTTGACCAGTTGCCACCAGTGTTTGCTGGTAGCACCCCAGTACCTTCTCTGCAAACTTCATCCTGTTTCTTCAAAACATGTATGAGGACTTAGGTCATGCTTACTACTTCCTAAAGCTGCAAAATTCTTTAGTACCTTAGATTCTTCTAAGCCATTTCATATGTTCAGATGCACCAATATGGTGCAGGATCTGAAAGAATTTTGAGATCTAGTTCATATCCACTTCTGAGCTGCTTAGCTGAGAAAAACAAGATTTTGTATAGTTGGTCTATCTACTTCTGAAGAGCTTTTCAGTCAAGGCCAGCATGTAGTGACATAAACAATGAAAAATGGCCATCTAGGTTTCTTCCTTCTCACAGTGGCAGGGCAGGGGCTGAGGAATACTACTGAAAGTGAGTAGGAAAAAATGATATAGTTAAGCTTGCAAGAGCTGTATGCACTGTGGGCATAGCAGCAAGCTTGTATTTCATCAGAGTTAGTCCCCAGGGCTTATGACTTCAAGCTGTGCAGATCTGAAGCAACATCTTCAAATACTTAGCTTAGAAGATAGCAGGTAATTCAAGGAACTATCACTCAGTCAGCTCACCCTAAGACAAACGTACTTCATAAAACAAGACAAAGTTTACTTTAGAATACAGCCCAGAAAAATTGTCACCTCCCCCTGCTGGGCAGGATCTTTACAGCCCACACTGGTCTCACACATGCGCATCAGACCTTTTGGTACTTTGAACAAACAAGATGTCAGTGATCTGCACAAAAAGCAGAAAGGGGTGGAGAGGAAGCAAGGGGAAAAGACCTCAATATACAAGTCACAGGCAGAGATATATATTTTTTAGCAAAGTCTTTATTACAGAAATATTCACCCTCTAGACTTTTATATCTGTACATGCATTTCTTCCAGTAGGAAGATGTTGCTAAAAACAGACAAAAACAAAAAAGGAAATCCAGAATGGGCTCCTTTTTACTTGCTGCTCAGCATTGGCATCTGTAACTGAACAAGAATCTTACAAATAAGAACACATTAGAGAATAGACTTTGTGTTACAAAAGCTAGCAAGCTTTACTGCTAAAGGTGCCTTCTGCTATAGAAAAGGTCAGCTTGAAGGATCTGTGCAGGAAGGGGCAGATATCTCAGAATTGCAAAGCCTTAAAAGACCTCCATAAAAACCAGTTGCCCAGTCATTCTCCCCAGTCATTGCTCTGTCCAAAGATGAGGACAGAGCAGGGACCCACTGCTGGGGACCCCGATCCCCTGCACCAGCCTTTCTCCCCAGAAGGAAAACCAAGAAGGTTTTGCCAAGTAGGGTTATTACTACCTGCCCCACCCCTGACAGGAGACAGCTCTGGAACCACCTCTGTAAGGCAAAGGCTCACTCACCAAGTACCTTGTAACAAGTCCCTGGCAAGGACCATCCACTTATCTCCCATCCCGCTTCCTGATGTCACAGTCATTGTACCATGTGTAACAGCAGGAAATCTGCTGTGCCCAAGACACCTCTAAAACGGAGGAATTGCACCCAGCTCTCCTATGTAAGCAGTTGGGGCAGTGTTTCTTGTGCATTTCCTACCTTCTTCTGGTCTACACCACTCCTTGCTGCTGACCACTGGCTCAATAGAACAAACAGCCCAGCCATTAGCACAGAAACCTGCAGCCTGCCCAACTGCAGAACCTGCTACTTATCTGCTGCAGTGCTGGCACTTGAGGCAGAACTCAGGATGCAGCCATGGCTCCAGACCACAGTGGAGTTAGAAGAATGGACAACTGAAATAAAAGCAACTTATTCCTGCATCCCAGCTACAGAA
Organism: Pyrgilauda ruficollis; assembly: GCF_017590135.1. Classification (NCBI taxonomy): domain Eukaryota; kingdom Metazoa; phylum Chordata; class Aves; order Passeriformes; family Passeridae; genus Pyrgilauda; species Pyrgilauda ruficollis. The sequence continues at coordinate 11,050,373 of NW_024512543.1, forward strand.
CCTATACTGCGCACTGATATCAGTGGTATTCCCAATATACAGCATCAGCAATCCAGTTGGATCCCTCCATATTCACATCTAAATCCACAGCTAACAAATTTTATGTTCATAAAGGAGCAGGGGAAGAATCAAATTAATTGTAATCTCTATAAAGTTGGCAACCCAAGAATGCAAACAGCAGAGCCAGCCTGGGGCTGAGTCCACAGTATGCAGCAGTCTCTGAAGTAACCTCCAAGCTGACAGGAGCCAGGAAAGCAGAGCTAGGGGGAGAGGAAAAGATAGAGGCAAATGGGAGAAACACGTAAGCGTCAAATCCAAAACCCAAGGGATCCATTCCAGAAGCAGCTGAGCACCACCACCACAATCTGCCAGGTCACACTATGAATAAATAGGTAGGCTTGGCTCCCTCCTGGTGGCTTCTATCACACTCAAAGGGAAGAGCTTCACTGAAGGCAAGGCATAGCTGACTCCAGAAACAGGAGAAGCGAGTGTGACAGTAGCACTCTGCATTTCAGATGAGAACCTAGGCTGGAAGATGTATAGTAGGAGCTGAATCAGGTCAACTGCAAGGGACGAGAAGGCCTATAAAGCATGACTAGTTACCACCACAAGTCAGTGAAGCAAGTGAAGCTACCAAAGCACTGGAATCTCAACAGAATTCCTGGCTCATGGGACTTCAGGGGGGAGGTGAAAAGATGTGCAGAAGAGCAAGGGAGAGAAAAGTTATTGTATGTTAGGTCCAGTGGGTTGTAGAATGAAGATATGAAGAGTATTGTTTAACATGGAGCAGGCAGCAAAAGCATTGTCCCCTCAGGTTAATCGGTGTCTCATGTGGCACGAGGCAGTTTAAGTTCTGCTTCTTGAAGGAGAAATAATCCAGAGGCAGGATGCAGGTGGCCCAAGGGCCCTATTGCCAGAAGATCAGGCTGTGTTGCAGCTCTAACAGTTCTTAGCAGAGTGGTATCAGAAATGGGATGTCACAGGAATAATGGTCAATGGTTGGACAGTCTGGGTATGAGGCAGGAATGTTCTGTTTGCTCCTTTCTCTGTGGTGCCGTAGCTCTGGAGTCAGCCAGCTCAAGACTTGGGCACTTTGGTGTAGTCTTCGCTGTGTATGTTCTTGCAAAGTGAAATGGACAGTATCATCCCCAGCAGCTGGAATAAGTATGAAGAATGGGAACAAAATCAGCAACCAGACAGATAAGGTGGGAAGAACGGGTGATACAGGGGAGCAGAATACAGTGAACATCTTTCAATGACACCATACAGATGAACAGAGTTAGTCTGCAAGGCAAATAACTGAAATGACAAAAATTTGGCTTTATAACGATGTGACTTAATCTGGAAACTATGTTATGGACTTTTTAAGGCAACAAATGCGATTTCACTAAAGTGGGATTTTGCTTGCCTCAGTATTCTGGTTACAGAATTGCCAAAAGTCATATACAGCAGGCAGAACCACAAGTAGACAAGGCTTCATTAGATTTTTGATCCAAACAACAAAAGCCACACTTAGGCAGACACAACCGAGAGCTAGAACTGCACTGCCATTAAACCAGGTGTCTATTACTTGAGAAAACAGCTTTGTCTTTAAAAAGTCTCCATGATAAGACAATATAGGTTCATGTCAGGAAATGACTTACCTCTATAACAGCAACACCAGTGCAAACCCCAAGAATGATACCAAGGTTGTCCTTCAGCCACTCCTCTACACCATCCATGCATCCCTGTAGAGAAAACACAGCCACAAAGTAGAGAAGCATGGATCTAAAATTTTCAAATCTGTATCTAAATATCTCAAATCATAGCATATCTTTGCATGCAGGAATTATCCCAGTTACATGCTATACCACGTTTCATGGAAGCTTTTGCAGAAAAGGGCAGGATCCCTGTGACCCTATCCCTCCTTGCCCCGAATTCCACAGGTACTTCAAGCAGTAAGGACATGAAAGAAATGCGCTAAATTTTATGGGGAACAAAGACAAGACAGCCTCAGTGGAAGCTTCACAGGGCCCACTCACCTGCTCATGAACAGGCCAGTCAGCATATGTTGCAGTGCCATTGAGAGGCTCTTCCAGACTACAGAAACCTCTTCCTTCCACTAAGTCCTTAGATCTATTAGAGCAGGAGCATGGATACTCAGTATTGCTTTTGTTCCTAAGAATCTCATTATTTTCCCATTCCTTTGCTCCAGTCCAGCCACAGCAGGCAATCTAATAACGAGAGAGAGATCATTACAGTCTTACACTTTGCACTGGCAAGATAACTGCACATGACAATAGGCAAGTAGAAGTACTCAGGAGCTCTCCATACAACACCAGTCAGGCCATACAGTTTGGATGAATTAGCTGCACTGAACACCACCCTGGTTACTTATGTATAGAGCTGTCCAGAACACAGGGACATTATTTCCTACTAAAGAGCCACTCTGCTAGCAAAACAAGAGTTCAAGGGCCCCGGTCTCAGTTGTGGCCCGGGGGCAGCAGCAGCCACCACACGATGGCGTCCCCATGCCACCAAGCTCCAGCACATCACCGCGCACCAGCGTCCGCCTGGGCGCAGTACGGACCAGCTGGAACTGGGAGAGGGAAAACTTTCCATCCAAAGAAACATTTACATTCCTACACGGCCGCGTGATGAAGCCGTACTTGCTGAAGGGAAAAGCACATCAGGAAGTCTAGCAAGGAGTAAGATCCTAAGCATGGATGCCAGTGCTTGCCCTGTGGTGCAGAGCAGAAAGGCTGTCTATGTCAAGGTAGAAGTTTAGGGAAAAGCCTTCTTTGCTCGGAAAGGAAAAGTAATGTTTCTGCTATAACAAACATGAGACACAAACAGCTGAACATCCACATCAGGACAAGCATTTGGTTTCCAAAAGAGTGCTGTGAAGACACAGCTTCCAGAAGGATCTACATCTCCCTCACAAGAGGTCTGGACTTAAACTCCCAGTTTACAGAACCCCACCCCCTTTCAAATGATAACTCCAGTGTGTGAGACGAAGTAGACTCTTAACTCTCAAATTCTTCATCTCTGCAAAACCTTTTTCTTCCGCCCCTACATAAAGGAAGGGCTCAAGCAGTAGCCTCTTTCCACAGTACAATCAGGCTTCTCTTGAGTTCACTACCAAGGAGTTGCAAGTAGAGTGAAAAAACATACATAAATCATTCTCCAAGGAGGAGAAATACTGCAGGTCAGTGTTTTGCAGACCAAAGAACAGACAGAAGACAAATGCTGTTACTTGTACTTACTACACATCAGTCCCATGCTGGCTGTGTATTTAACTACCCCAGCCAGCCAGCTCTCAAGCTTGTGGTTTGGCAGTAAACAGCTGTCATGACTCCAGTGTGCTTGAATACCCTCTAGCTGCTCAAGAGCTGACCCTGATGCTAAAACAGAAACCATGGGCAGCTGGATGGCTCCCAAGAACGCTCATACTTGCAGAAGAACCAGCACAATAAGCAAGCAACATGCACCAAGTAGTAAGGCAGGTGGTGCTGCTGACTTGCCTGGCAATAAACTAGGGATTTTTTGCTACAAACATCATGTGCAAAATGTTTTTTTTTTACACACATTAGTATTCAGGAGGCCCAGCAGACAAAGAGAAGAGTTAGAGTGCCATTTGATAGGCTGAATATATTAGGCCACACAGCCAACACTAGCGAGCTCTAACACCCAGCAGGCAGGAATGGTTCTGACACAGAAGCAGGACCATTTTCTAGTCTGCAGGCACCAAACCTCACAGGCCACTTTGTAGACCAGCCAGATCAATGTGCAATAGTTATTTCTCTGTCCTCAGCCTAGCTTTAAAGGTCATTGCCTGCACTGACAAATAGCATAATCTACTTCTTGTTGCACCCCAGGACTCACCTGTGTCTGCACATAGTCCCATGCATCTTGCAAGTTCCTCTTATCTTCATCCGAAGGGTCATACTTTTCAATCAGGTCTACAACTATGTCAGACAACTCAACTTTCAACTGGCAAGAAAAAAAGAGGCAGGAGAGTTAGATATCAATTCTTGTAGCCTTTTCTTTGGTGTTTCAGATAAAGCTACAGTCACTCACAAAAGCTGGCTGCAAATAGTTGACAAGTACAGATAAGGGCAGCAGCTTTGCTGCTGTAACAGCCAAAGCACCAGCAAGTTCTTGCCTGGACACGAGGAAAGCCTACAAACCAGATGAGCACTAAGGAAACAGAAAGGGTACGGTTATCCTGCTAAGACACAGGCTGAACAACTAACTGCCTGCTCCAGACAAGACAGATGTGCAAGCTGAAGGACAACACTGCCTTAAGGACTCACAGGTTATGTGTTTCTAACTTCGTACTGCAGATGAGACCCTAGTCCAGGATCTCGGCCACTGCAGTTCATCTCTACTGCTCAGGGAAGGTGTAAGCCACTCTGCTTATGAATGCAGACCGGTTTTCTGATACACAGCTGATGGAAACTTGCCTTTTTCACAAGGTGTTGATCTACCTCTCCCCAAACTCCCACAAGTGCTGTTTCTATATTTAGACAGGAAGTATTACAACTACCTAAACTGCTCATTAACAGTCTTATCACAAAGTTCAGGTGTATCAAATCATCCCTTCACCACCATTCCTTTTCCAGAGATATTTACAACATCCTTCAGTTTGATGAGAGGTGCAAACTACCACTTGGCAGACTCCTTCACCTTCTTCCTCCCACCTCCTTCCAAAGCTCTTCTTAACCAGCCTGTAGATGAGGACTACTAAGGACAGACCCAGATGCACAAGAGGTTGGAGAAAAGTGCCATTTGACTGCCTGAGGGATAGGACAGAGTTACATCTGCCCAAGCACCAGGATGTCCCATCCCACATATTACCCTTTTGACTGATAGTGCTACAGCATATTTCAAATCAGTGAAAATGGGTTCTCTCTTTTCTTTTACTATCAAGCATTTTCAATGACCATGGAAAATACCAGGACACTCAGCAAAAGGAAGCACTGCCTACTGTTGAGAGAAGCTTCTCTACATCAGCAACTCCTCTTCCTAGGAAAACTGCAGCTCAGTTCCCTGGGATCAGCTGTGTCAGGCCAGACAGATGGGAGCTGCATGATCTTTCTTCTCATGATGTCTATCTCTTCCCCTTTTAATTACTTCACTTCCCCTTTTCCTTCCTTTCAAATCAAGGCAACCTGACCTGGTTCTCACTAATGAGATTGGCCGTGGCTGCTGCCATAAGCCTTATCAGTTACTGAACCTCTGAGCTCCCACCCTGACCCCTCCTGCACACTGCTGCTCCACATGCAGAGGGAAGCAAGGAGAACTGGGTTTGTTTTCCTACCCTGGGCCCACCCAGCTCCTTAGCTATTGGGTCAGATGGAGCCTACTGCCACTTCTGCAACAATCCCAGGACCCCACCACAAACAGACAGGACTTGAACCTGATGTCTCCAACCACAGCTACATAGGGAAGCTGTGTGTTTGCTTTACCCTTACTCTTACAAAAGAACGGGCAAGAAGTCCTGCAAACAGCTCTTGTTTCAAAAAGTGAAGCATTTCAAATTAAAGAATAAAATTCAGGCATTCCTAGGTGTTTTAACAAGCAATCTGAGAGAAGGGGAATATTATGCAAACAATGGCACAGTTCTGGAACCACACATGCAGCTTGCTTGTGGGTTTAACCCATAGGGCAGCCCAAAGGGAAAACACAGGCATCTGCAGCTGTTCACCCTTAAGCACCTGGAAGAGGAAAACCGAAAGAGCAAGAAGCTAGAAAGGCACTTGGAGCACGCAGGCTTTCAGCATCCTAACCATCTTCACCCATTTAAAGCTATCAGGACTTAGCACTGTGTGAGACATGAATGCTTCAGGAAATGGCTACCCTTGCCTTTGGGGCTTCTTGCTCCTTCCCAGCTCTAGCAAGCCCAGTGTCCAAAGGCACAATCCCACCACCTCAAAGCAGGGGAACTTAGATCCTGGGCACCAAAGCCACAGCTCACTGCCAGAAATCAGCAAGGCTGTCAGTCTCCCCCCAGCTACTGAAGAGGGAGATGGGGAAAGATGAATGCCAGAGGCAAGACCAGGTCTTTCATCACACAATGGATTGTGCAGGCTTCTTCCCCTATCAGACACTGGCAGTCATCTATCCTGTCCCTGTCAGATGCAAGCTAGATCCTTCCCTCAGCACTTATTAGCATCTAGCCTGCACACAAAAGCAGGCTCAAAAAACAGAAAGGAACATTCCTCTGCCTTGTTACTTCAGATTCTGAAACTCATGCATAGTCCATAACCCCAGACAAGTCACTGCATGCAATCACACAGGCCTGTTTGCTGCAAACAATAGCTAGCAAGTTGGGCTATTCCCAAAACACCACCATCCTCCTTTACTCAAGGCACTCAGAGCCAAGCTGCACAGAACTGTGTGAACTAGGCCAAGAGAAAACTTTTCCAGGCTCTCACACATTTAGGGGCTTGTGACCCACTAGATGTAGGGGATAGCAACATTCAGTTCACAATGCAGAATATCATTTGCAGCATTTGGAATGTTACTATGTTGTTGTCCATAAAAAAACCCCACCCCACAGTTTCAGTCACCAACAAGTGTAGGGAAACAAATATTGTTTTAATATTGCTTTCCAGAAGTACTGGGCAATTCCAGTCTGAAGGGGCATTCCTCTAACAATGCCCATGGGAGAGGCCTTCCTGTCAGAGGCTCAGCCTTTTACAGTTACACTATTTCAGTATACTTTCATTTGTCAGTGTGGGGGAGGATTTTGACACCAAGAAGGAACAGATATGCCAACAGTATCTTCAAGTGAATCAATAGAAAAAAACACTTCAGTTACAAGTGAAGGAGTGAGGATCACCTTGCTACATTCTGGATCCAAAATCTTTTCCTTCACCCTTGTTCTTCCTTGTTTTATATCTAACCAAGTTCCTGAAGTCAGAAAGAAATAAACACAAAGAACACAATAGATACATCTAGGGACTGGCTGTTGAGCAGTTTCAGTGTGCCTCACTGTGCTCCAGGCTGCCCTGGGATGACGTACAGCCAGTGAAGCAGAGCGACTTGCACAGCAGCACTGAAGCGCAGCCCCAAACCACTGTGCTGGAGGTTTCAGCCAAGACCTTCCTCAGGCAGTTTTTCTTAGTGCTCTAGGCAGGTACTTTGGAGGATCCCTGAAAAGAGAATGGCTCTAGAAGAGCTTTTCCATTAATTTTGTTCATTAGGGACTGAACAGGAGCATCTGTTCAAAGCCCAGCTTCCCTGACCATTCTCCCAGATCTGTAAAAGTGATGATCTCAGTCACTCCAACAGCTGTGCAAAACAACCCCCAGCACTTTTAAACTCCCCCTGGTTTGATGAGGTTTAAATGGAGAGCTACAGCTTAAAAGTTGGAGTTTTCTAGAGTAGATTGGCAGATGGAGGAGAAATGCTAACAAAGGTACAGAATTTCCTGGTCTGAAGTCACACTTCCCCATTGCAGGGGAATGCCCATCCCCACACCTCCATATCTGCATTAGTCAGAGCTGTTTGTTGAGAATTATCTTTACACACCAGTTTTAGTCACTGTTTTAGTTTCTCCTTCAGCTTCTACCAGCCCAGAGAGCAAGCTACAGTCACACCACATTTGGCAAGGAACCCAGCCAACAGCTGCTCACTCACCACAGTACAAAGCCTACATCAGTTGTGCTGGTGGCAGGCACCTTCCCCCTGACCCAAACTTCTCCACCAGGCCCCATCCATAACTTCCTCAACTGTTCTGCTTTCTGTAACCATCCAGCTAAAGGATTGGCTCAGGAGAGGCAAGGACAGCCATACAGTGGTACATACAGCTATGCAGCAAAGGACAGGGTTACCCACAACTTGTACCAGAAGTGACCCCACAGCTATAACTTGTTTCCACTGCATAAATGCAGTAGCTGAAGTAGCTGAAGGCCTGATCAGGCACTGCCTTGGCCAGGGAGCCTATACCCATGATGAATTGTTGCAATGCTTAGGTAGTTCAAAAACAGGTAGTTCCCTTTTACACTACGAAGCATACTGGAGCCCTAGAAGCACACACTGAAACTGCCTTCCTGACAAAGGGATCCACTTCAAAATATTAAACCACTTGGCTTTAAAGCTGTAGAACAGGAACCATCAGATATTTGGGGTTGCTTCTGTGGAAAGAGGACAGTTATTCCAAGAAGAGTTTTACCCACAGATGCAGAAAGACTGAAAGGACAGAACAAGATGGCACAAGGAAGAAGACCAGTCAAAAAAGAGCCCAGGCTGGTAACTCCTCAAGGCACCAGCGATGGCAACATGGTAGTAACCACTGCTACTGCATGCCTAAATAGTTGTCTACAGCAGGATCAAGAGGAATTGTGGTATAAAGCATTTTAGGACTTTTTTTTTTTTTTCCACTCTTCCCACTGCCCAAAAATACAGCCTCCATACCAAATAAAGCTTCATAATCCTTGAGAAAGCAGCACTATTGAGGCAAATACAGAAAAATCAAACAGCAAAGCTATTGAGCTGAGGTAGAGAAAAGGAGAATCCATTTATGCCTGCTAACAGGATAGCCCAGTTTGGAAGAAAGAATTTCTAGGTATCACTCTTCTCCTAAGCCAAGACGAAGGAAAAGATGCATGGTAATAAAGACCTACCGTTTCTTTCTGGAAGTAGATGACCAGTGCAGCAGCAATCTGAGCTAAGAGGATTATCATCAGGCAGGTGAAGTACTGCAAACAAAAAACAATATGTGATCACTGTCAATCGTTTGAAAGGTCTGAATATAAAAGTTAATAAAACTCTCATATACATGAGAAATCACAACATGAGCCAACGTCTTCTTGCCCACAGACAAACTCTGCTATCAACAATGCTTTCCCAGGAAAAGGCTGGGACCAACATCAGACCAGTGCAGTTCAGCACTTCTCCCATTAGGCCAACAGAAAGCCTTCAGGAAGGAAAGGGTTTACATGCACTCTCTGCTTGTGTCATCTCAACTGGGACTCTCTCTCCCACAGCCAACTCCATTCGCAGACCATTCCAGCCTCAATCAATCAGCTGGACTCTGCCTACCTCAAGTCTCAACAGGAAAAAAAAAAGAGTCAATTTTACAAGCCTAATTTTTTAATGTGCTTTTTTAAAAAATCAATTACCCTTTAAAAAATACGATTTTATTTGTTTGAGGATCTAAATTTAAGATCCACCAGCAAACTGCTGAGGTTACTTTTAAATGGTGGCAGGTACTATTGCTAGACAAGGAGATGCTGCTAATATCAGGACACACAGTGTGTGCCATGCTTTGTTTCCAATACATATGTGCTCTGAATAAGATAGAGTCATGTAGCAGGCTGAGGTGTATGAAGCTGGTATGATCTCACCTATCACAGACAGAAAGCTTCCTATAGATGAACTGTTTGAATAGAGGCCCTGACATATAGGATATTCCTAATTGGGTCTCTCTCGACTCTTGCACTTTCCACAGATGTCACATAACAGGACACTGTCACTCTTCCTCTTTTCTTTCACTGCCCTTGGAACTTGCTCTTCCACCACTGAGAGCACAGTACTAACTGGGAAGTCAGGATGAGGGGGACAGGGTACACTTCTCAGTTGGCAGTCCTCAACCCACTGTGTGCAAGTGTCAGTGACATCCTCTCCCATTCACAGTTCTGAGCTTATCAGTAATGTCTGAGGAGCTCTGCTGCAGTCTGCTGACCGCTGGAGAATTTAATGTGTGCAAATTAAGAACTAGATCCAAGTTGACCTAGCAGAAATAACATCCCCAGGAGACTGAAGCCCCATCTACAATCCAACAGATATTTTGCAGGAGATGTATTAAAAGCTGGCTCTAAAACAGGCATGAATACTCTCACCAGACCCAAGAGACATCGGATTTCATTGACGGCTCCAAGACAGCCCAGGAAGCCCATCAGCATGGTAAGTGCCCCAACACCAATGAGGATGTATGCACCAGTCTTCAGGGAGGGAGATGACATCTCTGTGGGAGCCAGGAGAGGGAACAACATTAGCTACAGACAAAAAAATATGTCTGCCATCACCATTTATAGAACTGCATCCTTATCTACTGATAATTGTCTTTGTCTGCTCCAAACAGACTGCACAGATGTGCACCAAACACGGTGAAAGATAGATGCCTCTCACTGTCTTCTGATGAAAGTAGACTTAAAAGCCAACCTGCAGTTCTCCAGAGTCTAGAAGACTCAAGGTCATGCTGAACAATTGAACCTTGTTTGGAGAAAGTTATCTCCTTACTGGAATTTTACTCCCTCATGAATGTACTTCAAGTAACAGTAACATAAAAGATGATCTACTCCATAACTACTGTCCATTTGCTTCAGTTCCCTTTGCTATCTTCAGGGAAGCTTTCTTCCAAGTCCTAAACCCCATTTTTGGATAGTCTTTTCACTTTGAAGCACTATTTCTTGTTGTAGCCATTCTGTTTTCACTTATCCACTTGCAGTCAACACTGGGACAAACTAACTCTGCGGAGTGAAACATGCAGCAAGCTGCAGCTAGTGTTGCGCACAGATGATGTGACAGGTTACTCAGCAAGTCTGGGTTGAATGGCCTGTGGCCAGGCACTTCCCACAGGCTGTTGCAGCACCTGTGCACAACACCCTACAAACAGATGCTATTCCAGGATCAAAACAGATATAATACCCAAATTAGCTACTCTTAAAAATCCACCTAGATATCCCCTGCTACTGTTTCTAACGTCTTCTAACTTCTGAATGCTCAACAGTTTTTCAACCGAGTTTAGGTCAGATTATTTCAGATTATGCTGGTGATGTCAGCCCTCTCCCCTCAGCATTTAGTACTGCAAGCAACAGAAGAAAAACTCTTACATTTGAGCTGGTCAGCTGACTATTTCTTGCAGACTATTTCTTGCATTGCAGCACAAAAGTTGAAGTAATACTCTGTCTAGAAACAGTAACTAGAAACCTCATCATTAAGAGACATTCCTATATCTGCAAGCTACAGGGTGTAGGGGAATTCTGGATGTCCACTGATTAATGAAAATAACATTTTTAGAGCTCAGCATTTAGTTTCCTGAACTAAGGAAGTCTCAGGAGGCAAACTTCCTCTGAGCTTCCCCTGAAATATGTTAAAGGAGGATAATCAAGCCCAGACTGATACTCTCCCCCCTAATATATACTTCCCCCTGCTTCTGATATGTGGCACAAGCCACCAGCTTCTACACTTTTTTTTTCCCTAAAACATGCTGAACAGAAGAAAGTTCAGTTATCAAGAAGTGAAGCAGACCCATTTGCCACACAGGACACTTCAGCCAGCCCTCCCTGGCTGGACACATGCCACAAACCCCAGGATCCTGCTTCCTCACCAGTCCTGTGACACTTGCTGTGCGGGTTATGTGCTGATACTGCAAAGCATTTACTGAAGCAGCAGCCTTACAGGAGTGGTCTTCACAAATCTACCCTATTCCCTCCCTCAAAATCAGCTCAGCTATCATGCAAGTCAGTGTTCAAGTTGCAGCATGTCCACAGCGCTAGAAAGCAGTTGCTTCATCAAATTCCTATCAGAAGAAAGAAAAAGGTACTTTCAACTCAAAAACCCCTTGGAGAACTGATAGTGTCACGGGACAAGAGCCACACTTGCAGCTCTCATCTGCAATAGTCTTCTCATCTTGCAAGAGAAGGCTCTGAGGGCATTCAACTCCTGCCTGTTTGCCGTCACTCCGTGTTTTCCCCTGCGCTGGGCAGGCAGCCAAGCAAGTACAACAGGCTCCTTTGGCAGCAGATGGGTGCCCTCCCTGATGCCTAGGTTACTAAAGCAGAGGGAAAGAGGGGCAAGGCATGGGAAAGGAAGTGAGGGGGCAGGGAGAGAGCTGATACTGGAAATCTCCAGGAAGGAAACTAAATTCTTAAATGCTCTGTTAGCAGAGATTCCAAGTAAATGGGAAGAAACAGGGCCAAGTTCAGGGACTTATCCCTCCACAAGTGGCTGTAACACCCATCCACCTGAGGGAATCAGCTACTGACCCAATGGTACTAGTCACACCTCAGACTGTGAGTGGTACTGCAAATAGCCAGGCCATGACAGGCTCATTTAGGCTGAGTGTACTGCTTCTGCTCATGCTCCCACTTTATTAATGAACACCCCTTGCTGTGCTTCTTGACCTTCTAGTACTGCAGTAGCAAGCCCGATGCCACAGCACAAAAGCAGAATAAGGAGCAGATCTGCATGCATGGTATTAGCAAGGGTGTCTTCTCCATCCAGCACCTTTCAAACCAGGTCAGAGTGCTCAGCAGGACTTGGGAGATAAAGTCCTTTGTGGAATCAGTGTAGCTGGGAACAGGGCTATGAATGCCATTACTGTTCATTCCCCACATGCAGGCAGCCCTCCTGCACTGTCTGAGGCTGGTGTCCAACTCAGCAATTCTGAAGGTAGTGACAACAAGTAACCAGAGCCACCAAGCAGAAAAGTTTGAGGTGTTTCTAGGAAAGAGCTCAAAGGAAGCAGAGCTTGTGAAAGATGGAGCCAAGGTACTCATTTGCTGGAAGTCCACTCACAGTCCTCTGAAGCCCAGACTCTGCTAAGCCAGCTCAGTTTTTGGTTTTTGCAGAAAGCAGAGCCTCAAGACTCAAGTCAAAGTTTGTGGCTGACTTTAGGGAAAGAAAGCTAAGCTCCTTGCACAATACAGAACACCTCTGATGCCCAGGGTAAGTCTCATCAAGCATAATCAAGAGTATGTTTTAGTAGTCAAAGCACTTCAAACACACACACCCTCCAAATCTGCTTCCTCCACTGCTTAGCAACAAACACACCATCTCCTTTCAATGTAGATGAAGCATCAATAAAACCAGGTACTTACTTTCTTTGGCATTTAAAACATTTAAATTGAAATAGATCATTACAGAAAGAAAACAGTGGAGGACTCACACAGTGAAACTGCATTAAGGCATTGGGGGCCTTTGCACATTATGGTAATAAGGAAATCATTGTGAAAATACAGAGCATGCAGTGAAAATAGGATTAAATACTGGACCCTGTGTTTAAGACAAAATATTTGGATTGCTGGTTGAAGAGGCAGTAGTCTCACTCAGTCTGACCGTGGTGTTTCAATCAACAAGACTAAGAGGAATGCTGTGTCTCCAGGGCTGCTCCCTTTCACCGTGCGCCTGATAACAATCCCATCTTGCTAAACACCATCTTACTGCTCAGGCTACAGACCGTGCACAAAAGTATTGCTGTTCCTAGATAACACCACGGTCAAACACAACCCCAGAACAGAGCCAATTTAGAAAAAGAAGGAAGATGGAAAAAACCACAGTCTTACGGAGAACTGCAATGAAACTCGTTTTGTCGGCCAGAATCCATATTCCAAATCCCAGGATCACAGCACCCAGAATCTGAAAGAGCAAGAACAAAACATACACGGTTTTGTGTAAGTTATAAGCTTAGATTCATAAGAGGAGGCAGTCACTATTATCCATACTTCCAGTTTAAAAACAATCATTCCTTGGCTGTTCCCACCCATCTCCCCTATGGTACTCCTCCCAGGGTAAACAGGATTAGCACAACTCCAGGAAGAATGCCTCAGCCAACTGCACAGGAGCCGCAAGATCTGCTTGGCAGTTTTTCACACAGTATTTTAATAGTACATAATGTTGTATAGGAGGACCATTCAAAACAGTCTGAGGAAGAGACACCCTGCTGCTAGAACAATGCTTTCAGAAGCAAAAGGTAAGTACATTCCTTCTGTGAAGAACGAAGGAAAGACAAACATGATTTTAATTTTTTTTTTTTTTTTTAAACAGAGAAACCCAAGAGGCTTGGCCCCTACTTTCTGGTAGAATACCTGAGCCTCAGCAGAGTCAAGAATTATGAAACATTAGCTGTGGCCTCTGCTTTGCTCACCACACAGTCTTATGTAGGGCAAGGATTAGTAGAGCAATACGTCCCTGTGAGGACTCAGCTGAATCCAGACACTGAATTCAGCAGCCAAGAAATGCTAAAATTTTCCCATCCCACTTTGAAAGGTGAGGGGAAGCATGCTCTGTTTTAGCCTTCATGTATCAGCAACTCTTCAGGTTTGATAAGAAGCTGAAAATTGTGCTGTTCAGACAGCTAGGATTGGAAAACACTTGTGCAAAGGTTCAAAATAGGCTTTGAAGAAACAAGGAGTGGACAAGAACTGCAAGTGGACTGCAAGCAGCTGTTCTCACATCAGCAGGATTTCAAGATAGGATGAAGTGAAATAAACTAACAGGGCTAAAGAGAAATTGCAATTCTGTACTTCATTAGATAATGTTTCAATACTTGGGAGACATGGAAAATGCCAAACCACCACCCAAAGCAAGCTGACAGAGAGGGTTGCATGGACAGGCATTGGCTCCACACTTTGAAAGTTTACGCTAGGCTTCAGCTGCTCATAAAAAGAAGCTTTTCTGAACAAAGATAAAGTCACAGTCTGAAATAAGCTGCTTGCAAGCTTTCCTGTCTTGGCAGAAGGTGCATAATGTAGTTAGCTCTGGAGACAGCATTAGAAAGTAATCAAGCAAGTTCCCACCTACGAAGGATACTGACTCAGCTACAGAAAGAATGTAGCTGCTGTACCCCAGAAAAAAACAATTCCCCCTTGCCTTATGTCCCAACATGCTGCTCACAATGCTTAGTCTGCTGATCAAGCCAGAAAGGCCCCTTGAACATGCAACAGCTGGGACACCTAAAAATTCCTCTCAAACTTGGTAGTATCAAGAACTGTTGAACTGACAGTTTAAGGCAGTCTCACATTTCAACTATAGCTTTAATAAACATTTGTTTTAACAAAGATGCAAACTGAGCTGTATGTGATATCCCTTTTGGTTCACTGACCCTGATATGTCACCTAAGTTTTGCTGTTGTTGACAAAACACAGAAGGGCTGCTGAGCAGAGTTCCTGGGAAGTTATTTGTTATGAGGTGCGCAGACTATCCAAGGCCTGTTTTCACTCTGATCTTTGCTCCAGTCCACAACTTGTGCATTTGCCAGGAGCTGCTATGGAAAACACTACAAGGGGAAGGCAGGAAGACAATAACTACAGGCAGGGAGAAAATACTGTCCCATTAACAAGAGTGTATTTACTTCCTATCAGGATAATCTCTCTGCTCAGCATCTTCAGGAGTTTGCACTGTATAGCAAGGCTGCTTCTGCCACTGGCTGGGTTTCAGACCCTCCATAGAAGAAATCACATCTGCTTTCCATGGAGTTTAATTCCTCTGTTCCACTGCTGTAAACTCCTGAAGTGGGGAACAGATGCCTCCCCTCCTCGCTGGCGGGTGGAGGTTTCACCCCCAGTTTCAGCAAAATGCTCTGCTACACGCAAACCAGAAGGATGCAGATCCCTCATTATAGGGTCAGCAGCTTCCCACAGAGAGGTAGTCAAGAGGGGCTTGGAAAAACTGAGCTGTGATGGAGCTGACTCATCCTGCTGGAAAGAGCAGTTGGGGGTTCCCAGCTTTCCTTCCCCAGCGCTGCTTTCCTTCATGCTCAGATTGTGTGATGCAACACTGAATCTGGCACAGGGGTGAACAGAAAGGCTCTAAAACTGCAGGCTTTGCTTTAGGTAGCAGCCTTCTGCTGCATTTACTGAAGGATTAGGAGCAGGAAAGACAGTTATATATTCCAAACAAATAGTTTCCAGAGACTATTAAACTTGTCTTGCAGAGCTGTCTTCCCTTTAAGGAGAAGCATGTGCTGCAGCACGTGTCTGCTAGCCAAGAAGGCAGACGTGTTAAATTCTGATTAGGAAACTAAGATTATACTCCAAGCTTATCTGGTATCTTTTCTAGCAAGCAGGCAGGCAGCCCAAGTAACCTTCTTCCCTTCAACCAAAGCAGGTCAAACCCCTCCCTGAAATAAATCTCCAATACTGCAAAATACCACTAAGTCCCTGAACTACTTCAGCTACAGCAAGCGACCTTCTCACAGACCTCGAGCTGTAGAGAAGTGCTATTTCAATGACTAACTTCTAAAAAGACTCACCAGCATCTCTCTAAAGGCTTCAATCATCAGCAAGGCTGAAGAGCACACTTCAGCCAGTCAGGGCTGGCCTGTATGGGGTGCAATCACATAGGCTCAGCTCAAGGTCCAGAGCAGACATAGGGCTCTGTCAGCAGCATTGGTGCTCACCTTTGCTCAAGCACGCTCCTCACAAAGCTCAGCACCTTCAGGAAACCAGCAGAAGGCATTCTGTGCTGAGAGCTCACAGCAACTCAATACAAGCAGTTTCTCTACTAATTAATATAGCTCTAACACACTGTATAAGGTCAAAAATCAGCAACTACCCTCCCCAATTCAGACCCTGAACAACAGTAATGGAAAAACATCTCAGGTCACCTACTTCCTATGAGATGGAGAGAGTAATGTATGCCACCTTCCCCAACATCTGGCACATGCAAAAAGCCTGCCCTCATTCAAGACACAAGCACTCCCAAAATCTTCACTCTAGAGAAGTATCAAGCTCAGCCAGAACACAGCGGCTTTGGATACCTCACTTTGACAGAGCAGTCCGAGGGAAAGACAATGTCTGTGCTGCACAGCAGGGTTAAAGAGCTCATTTAAAGCAGCTTCTCCCTTTAGTCAGCACAGACCTTCTCACAATACATCCTACTCTAAAGTTCTTACTCTCCAGGTGCAGCTCAGTGAATCAGACCAGCTTTCCACAAGAGGGAGGGGTCTGGGTGCTACACCAGAGGAGTTGGCTTGGAGCAGGGCATGCACAAGACAAAGAACAGCTACTTCCAGTCACTTGCCACCCAGATAGGAGTACTCAAACTGGAGTTCTCCAGGACCCAGAGAGGGATTCAGCGCCTGCCATCCTCACAGTCTTGCAAAATATAGGAAAGTGCAGCGTGGATGTGGGTCAGCCCAACAAAGCAGTTCAACTCTGCCTCCTGCGTGCATACCTCTCCCCACAGGCTGCCGGCAACCATGCCTGGCTCAGCAGAGCAGGGAGAGAAAGAAAACGTAGAATAAAGATGCCACAATGACCCTAGACAGCATACAGCAAAAACAGTGACAGTGTTTTAAGGTACAGCTGTATTTCAGGCTGTCATCTTCCTCCTTTCCTATATGCTAGGCTGGCTTTCTTGAAGAGAACGTTCTCTACATTAGCTAATGAACTCAGACCGAGGTTTGGGCATTAAGGAAAACTAGACAGTGGCCAGATACTGGGCTTCAGCAAGACTCAAACAAACTGTCTTAACAAACACAGCTCTGCTTCCCAGGGTAGACTGGCTGTTATATGCTTCTTAAAATGTATCATTTCTTCAAGAGAGGAGAGAGACTGAATACTGATATCTGTAGAGGAGTCCTGCACTAATAGGAGGACAGACCTGGACTCAGATGATTTTTCCTATCTTTAAAGTGGACTAAATACTCAGAAAGACCTAGTGGCACTTGAAATACCTCTCCTCTCCCTCCCAAGAACCTTCCTCATGGATGTTCTGAGCACCCCTGACTTCGGACCATTAGACTGCAGTTACCTACTCTTGGGATGGAAGGAAACATAGAGAGCAAAGAGCAAGCACAGTAAGCCAAGGGAAACCAGATCCAGATGTGCCTCAAGTTCATCCTGTGTGCTACCAGCACAGGGCAGCCATGCAGGAAGCAGGAGTGAAGCTGTGTGCAGGGACAGAGACCAGAAAGCAGTGCTCACCTTATCATGATTCACTCCCCTCCCTTCTCTCCCAGCCTGATCCCTCCTTTTCCTTACACATTGCACAAAGAATACCGATATGAGACAGGCTATTTTCTTGCTGACATGTGGAAAGCTGAAACCTTGCACTTCCCCAACACACCATTCCACTGCAAGAAGGCATCACCAACAGTACCATCACTGCCCACAGGACATACAACATCCAGGCAGCAGAAAGATGCATGCAAGAATGTGTGTGGCCCTCCCAGACCCAATCTGTTCCAAAAGGAGCTAGTCTTTTGCTATACCTCACACTTGAAAATAACTACACCCAGTGGGCTGTTTTATTTCCCCAGACAAGCCTGTCCCAGTCTCCCCCACCTCCCAACTCCATTTCAAACAGGAGACTTGGACTAATTCATCTTGTCACAAATCAAAACCAGCCGTTGGGACTCAAACAAAATTAGAGCTGCTCTTTGAAGCCTGGCTGGCCTATTTAGGAGGGCACTGCCATTACTTGGCAGGTTTTGTAGCTTTGCTGCTCAGGGACAGTTCAGCTGCTGCTCCAGATGTGCCAGAGAAAGTAGTTACAACTACTCTCCTTCCAGAAAGGACCCATAACTCCTGCTTTCCCTTCCCAATGCAGGAATGGAGCTGTGTGCACTGGAGGCAGCAGATGGCTACTGGGAGTGGAGCTGCTTGGCATACCTGAGACTAACACAGGAGCTCTGACATCCCCCAAATTCAGGAGTGCCCTCCTTCCAAAACTCCAGCTATTTGATTTAATGAACACACTAGGCCAATATCCAGAAAAAAAACATCTTCTGGCTAACTTTGGTCCAGGCCTTCCTTCTTACTCCACAGATGCTCAAAATACTTACAAGGAAGAGGAGATTGAAAAGGAAGAGGAAGTACTTGGTGACTTTTAGACAGCCAGACCCCATCTTCTTTCACTTACGGGACCTAAGGGGAAAGCAGAGAGACAAGGAGTTATGTTACACACAGGTCCTCTGGGCAGCTTCAGAGCAACACCCTTACCCTGTGCAGAGCTCTGGGCTGTCTGGTGGACCTCAGAGCACGTGCACAGACAGCACAGAATACCAGAGCTGCCTTTTCAGGACAGTAAAACAGGGCACCAGCACCACACTACAGTCACTGCTGCCAAGATCTCCTGGAGAGTGACACAGAGCTATCAGCAGTTACAGAAGAGATTTAATCACAAATACACTGCTAATTCCATCACTATTTATATGGACTTTGCAATAGCAGCATCAATCAAAACACCAACCCTAGCTACTCCTTCTGGTGGTGAAAAGTGATGCAAACTACTTCAATTCCCTGACAGCAGTAAAAAAGATGCATGGAGCTTCTGGAGCAACACAGATTATTAAAGGCAACAGAGACTATTAAGGGGATGGAGCACCTCTCTTCTAAAGACAGGCTGTGAGAGCAAGACCTGCTCAGCCTAGAGAAGAGTTGACTGAGAGGGGACCTCATCAATGTCTATCAGTATCTGAAGGGAGGGTGTAGAGGATGAACCAGGCTCTGCTCGGTGGTGCCAAGTAACAGGACACGAGGCAACAGGCAGAAACTGATGCATAGGAAGTTCCACCTGAAAATGAGGAAGAACAATTTTGCTGTGCAGGTGACCATACACCAGAACAGATTGCCCAGAGAGGGTGTGGAGTCTTCCTCAATGGAAATATTCAAGAACCATCTGGAAGCAATGCTGTGTCATATGCTCGGGATGACCCCGCTTGAACAGGGAGGTTGGACCAGATGACCACAGTGGTCCCTTCCAACCATTCTGTGATTCTGTCAGCTTTCCTGCTTCTCCTTCCTGGCCCAGAATCAGTTGCTTCCCACATAAACAACAGAGAACTTTTAAGTTCCTTAAAATTTGCTCTACCCAGCTCCTTGCTCCAAACACACCATGCCACTTTAAAAATCACCAGCCAGAGGAAGAGCAATACCAGGCTGCGGTCACCAGCCTGGCCTGGGAAGAAACAGCCCTAAGAGAGAGCAAGGTCAGCAAGGTTCTCTGCTGTCAGCCTCAGTGTACCAAGGATCACCACAGCCCAGTCCGTTCTTTTGTTCCAATCAAAGGCTTTCGCTTAATCCTATTAAATATTTAGGTTAACTCTGGAGCCAAACTGGTATGTGGCCTTGTTGTAACTGGCTAGCCTTCACAACAAGCAATGGTCACCCTCAAACTACCAAGAGAGAACACAAGACTGAACTCTGTGGCTCAAGCTGCTGCTCTAACTTCAAGGAATGCCATGGCTAGAGACTGTGCTAAGCTCATCACTGCACAGCACCTCACAAGATGTTATTGAGATGGGAAGCAGAAGAGATATAAAATGTCAGCCAGCTGTGCTGCAGGCTGGTCTCAAACCTCATCTGTATAGCAGTCATTGCACCTAAGGAGCTCTTACTGCACAGCCAAGTTAGCAACATGTCAGTTTTTCTTCAGTTAACTCCTCAGGTCAGAGGCCATAAAGCCAGTTGCACCCAAAAGTAAGTCCTTCAAATGAGCCATGGAAAAGTCCTGTAATAGTTTCTGGTCCATATGTACACCAAATATCAAACACACAGCATTGCCATTTTTGGTGCCCCTGGATGCAGCCATCACCATGATGCACTATACAACAGCTGCAACACTACCAACCTAGGAAAAAGTGAGTGAAGGCTCTCTGTTAGCAGAATTCCTCCTTTCCTCTGCAGCAGAAATGTTCTCTCAGGCCACTAGTCCTGGAAGGTACCAACACCTAAGGCTGCACTTGGAGAGGTTAACTAAGATGTAAATTTTCCCATCCGGCTGGCTTGCTTCCTGGCTTCACCACGAACACATCTCCTCTTAATAGGATCACAAATTGGAGCCTGGCACTCTAACCAGAATGCAAAGGCAGCCAGATCCCTAGGTGATGATGAATTTCTCTTGTGGGAGTTACAAATGTCTTTCTCTTCTTTAACCCAGCCAAGAACTAAGCTAGGTAACAACTTCCTGCACAATGCACTGGACTTCTTACCTTAAGACATCTGATCCCAGGTGCAATCCTCCTAATTTTCAAACTGCAGGGGCAAGTTCCAGTACTCACTGACTTGCTTTCTAGCACTAAAAGCCGTATGCTGCCTATTTAAACTCTGCCCACATTGTTTTGATTTGTCAGGAAAACAGATTTGCAAAGCTGTTAAGATCTTTATAAAAGTTATTTCAGCTAATTAAGCAGAAAAGCAAGTTTACTGGGGAAAAAGATATGCCTGAGGTAACAAGAGTAAAATATTGCTTTCAGGGCTCTTCTACTCCTAACAATTTGTTAAAGGCATACCATCTTCAATGTTTATTAAAAATACAACCCCAAAACAAACATCAAACCCCAACAGCATTAGAGCAGAATGCACTATTCTCTTCTTGCCACAGGGCAATGTATCTCTTTCATAGCTCCTAGCCATAAAGTAATTCAAAGTACAGTTTTCATGTCAGAAGAGAAAAAGCATCTTAAGGTTTTGCTTTGAGCTTTTAAGATACTTTAGAGCTTCACTGAAATAGTACAGATTTTCCAGTTTTCCATTCTTTGCAAATTAACTTACTTTTGTCCATGACATCAGTGAAACCCCTCAAAACTCCATCTTCTAAAATTGCACAGTCATGAGACCAACAACACTGTCATACAGTAGAAGCAGAAGCTCAACAAAATTTGAGATCGGGCAGGTTTGGAAACAGATGAGCTTGGAGTTAGCACAACCAGGCATATCCAAATGCCACTCGGCACCAAAAATCCAACTTAATGGTGCACCACAACAAAGTACCATAGCTAGCGCTGCAGTAAAAGCTGAAGTTTGCCTTCTGAAGTTGGTCAGGATTTGAGCCTTAATGTCTTGTAGCAATGCATGCAGAGGTTAAACACATGAAGTCTGCAGCTTTCAAATACCACTGATTGTCCACAACTATTTGTTTTTCCCTCTCCCTCTCCACTGCTACTGCTTTGACCATTTGAATTTTCATCCCCAAGCAGCAACACCCACTTTTTTCAACAATCCTGTATGTACACATCCAAATTTTCCCTGTCATTCTCCAGACTGATGCCAGCTCTGTAGAGGATTTCACAAGATGCCAGTAGCTTGCAGAATGGCATTTCTTCCAACCTCTCATTCTCCATCTTGTGAAGATATTCAGGACTACTTATGCAGTGTGTTGCTTTGAGGCACTACTGCCACAAAAACTTGGTTGCCAACACAGCCTGGTCAGCTGCTGTGAAGTTGATCCAGGGTGTTTCTTAGCCCAAGGCTCAGACCCAGGACCTGAAGGAAGAACTGATTTCAGGAAGGCATCAACTGATCCAGAACTCAGGGGTTTCCTACCAGGAAGGAACAGAACAGGTCTTCACAGGCCAGACTGGCATCAGGGGATGACTTCCTGTCCCCTCCATGACCTCCAGGGCTCAGGCCCATCATTCTCCAGCAACAGCAATGACAGCAAGACCTGCATGTGGAGCAGGAACATAAAATCCAGGACATGTGTGCCTGATGAGATGCAGACAGAGGCCTGCTTTGTTAGCAACTGCAGAGGAGTCCCACCACAGCTCAGAGATTAGCTTATTTTTGTTACAGGAGCCTGTGAAATTCCCAGTCCCCCTCCTGTAAAAGGTGACCACAGAGAAGGACAGGTGATTTGGGGAGAGCCAATACCTCTGCCTCCTGGCCTCACCACTGGCCACAGAGGCAAGAAGGGGAAAATTCATATGCAGACATTATAACCACATCAGTCAAGGGGCAGAGAGGCTAAGTTAATTTTTAATTGCAATTCTGCTCTATCCAATTAGATCCTGTACTGCCTCACCCAGCAAGCACTGCATGCTTGGTGCTCAGTGAAGTTTATGATATTTGGCCCAGGCTAGTTCTGTGCATGCCTGGGCCACGCAGCTCTGCTGGGAAGGGCTCAGCCCTGCTCTGCAGCACCATCCTTGCACTCACTCTGCAGGTTTCTCCCTGATGAGGTCTGGCAGCTGAAACACCTCAGCTGCCAAGTTACTGTGCAGCACAAATAAGGGGCTCATTTATGAATGCAATGAAATAAAAGAACCACAAAACAAACCAGAGCAGAACAGCTGTGGAAATCACTGTCTCAGCAGATTTACAAAAAAAGTGCAAAGATCATGCAAACCCTTAAGGACAGCACACATGTTCCCAAGAGCACTGAGCTCTGACAGTCGGTCCCAATACTCCAGCTCAGGCAAAGAGCATTCACATTTGACTGTACCTACATAGCCTGAGGATGCTGTCCCCTCTTCTCCACATCCTATTGCTTAAGGACAGGAAATGATTGGTTACAAAGAAGCTGCAGGTTGTTTCTGCGTACTTTTACCAGCTGCTTCCCACCAGCACCCCTCAGGCTCTAACACCAGGGGATATAAAACAAAGGTAGACCCTACAGGATGCACTACTACCAACTTTTACCAGGCTAGGATGAGGTCAAACCACCAACAGATTTGGCTTTCACAAGCTGCTACTTCCATTGCCCCCACAAACACCTCCAATGCCCTGTAAGGTCGGCATGATGGCTCAGATCTGCTATCCCTCCTGCCTCCTCAAGGAGGAACTTCCAGTTTGACAGATGCAGAGATGCAGCAGCCAGCGCTATGAACTAAGGTTCTGCAACATACCCTAAGGCTCCTGATCCTCCTTCACATCTTGCATCTAATGTGGAAGTGGCGGAATCTTTGGGTGAAAGTCCAGCTGATGCACTGAAGCAAACTCCAAAGCAGCCTCAGCTGATCTCAGGCACTGTGGGTGCTTCTTGACACAACAAGCAAGCACCACCTTCCTCATTTAGGTTAAGTCTCACACATTGCAACAGGTCATTTCCCTCAAGATATTACAAGGCTGGACACTAAAAATACCTAAAGCTGTCCCTGATCCAGTCTCACCTCCCTGTCTTTTCTTTCTCACACCACAACACTGGCCAAAGTTAGCTGGATTCATTTGCAGACAGATTGACCAAGAAATCCTGGAGACAGAGCTCCCACTGTGGTGCTCAGGTTGCACAACTGGCTCCCTCTGCCCAAAGCAACTAGCAGGTGTCCCTAGGAAGGGATCAGCATGCTGCTGTTCCATAAAGATTTTTATCTGCACAGTTATTTGCATGAGGTTGAGGCCATTTTGAAGGCCAGTGCAGTTATTTTTTATGGTATTATCCCAATCCAGAAGCCAGAAGCAGACTAGACGTATAGCTGGATAGAGACCCACAGAAGCCAGCACACTAGAGTTGCTCACTAAATGGCCACTTCCCAGCTGCAAAGCAGACATCCCCATGCAGGAGAGACTGGGGAAGGGGCAGCCCACAAAGCCATGGGGCTGAGGAGGTCATTCTTTGCAGGATTCTGAACCCTTGCACCCCAAAGCCCAGCTGCTTCTCTATCCATGCACATGCAGAGCAGACATTTGGCAATCAGAAAGTCTCCTGATCATGACTGATGAGACAAGACAGCTTCACACAACAGTACCAGTTAATGAACAATGACAGAGTTACTAAGTCTCCTGTTAACCAGGTACATCACTGCCCTCAGGGCAGGGACTGTAAGTTACAGCCCCATTAACATACAAAGAATATCCTAAGGAGTTCATCTTGTTGACGTTAATATACAAAGGCCTTGGACTTTCAGTACACCTGGGAGGTACATCTTGTCTCTGGCAAGCAAATAACCACAGAGCTGATGAATGACCCAAGTCTGAATTCACTGAACTTTCCTTTAAGCTTCACTGAGATAATACCAGCTGCGTAATGACCTTGAGAACATAAACAAGATGATGTTTGTTGTGGAGATTTTCCAAATAGCATCTCTTCACAAGTTATAAAGGAAGGATTGAGGGAGAAACTGGATCCTAAAAATCAAGGTACATATATTACATATTTTATATATATATATATTTATATGTGCATATCTTAGTGATATAGATACAGTTTCTTTTTGTAAGAAGGAAATTGTCAGTACAAGGCAGAAAAGTATTTCTGCATATTACAAATTTTGAAAAGAGAACAAACTAGACCCTCTCTTATTCCATCTGCTACTAGAGAGTTTCTCCTTAAGTAGAAGTAATTGTCTCAGTGGTAGAGGAGATGGTCTGAGGGCTAAGCACAGAGAGACCAGCACAGCTACATCAGCCTGCAAACTGCAGCATCACACTTAATTGTCTACAAACCTCAAACTACCAGCACAGACATGTACAGTGAGACCCTGACAGCATCTGCAAGACATCTGCAGGACAGAGGCTCAAACGTGCATGCAGTCCCTCCACATTTGCTACTCCTGGGGCAAAGGGAGCAGACTAGAGCAAGGCAACAGCTGGCTGCAGGTACTGCAGAAATACCACTGGAAAGAACAGATTTCTCAGCAACAGTTTCTGAGGGAACTTACCAGCTCACAATGCAAAGGCAGACTTGCTCCTGGTGCACCTGGTAAGACATGCAGCTTTTCTGTCTGACTTCTACATTATCTGACTAGCAACTGCATTCCCCAGCAAGACCCTGGATTAGAAAGCACCTGTAGGACTTCCTATGATGGCACAGATTTTTCAGCATGTTTTATCACAGCAAGCACACGTTGTGTATTTCGCAAAAAGGAAATGTGTATTTTAGAAATGTACTTCTGATGCTTGACGGGAAGTGATCAGATATTTATAAACCACTATCGTATCGTTGAAAAGAAACCAAGCTCACAGTTCAGTATCAAAGAGCAGCAGAGGTTTTAGAAGTTTTTATCTCTATGTTTACAAGCAGTGTAACAGATTTTGAGAACATCTGGCCTTAACACTTCAGTTTGAAAGCCAACATTTAAGTAGGTCTTCAGTCCCTACAACTGGCAAATTGAGAAAGTTCTTTGCTATTTTCAGCCTACACACTCATGCTTGCACAGCATGACAGTATTTGCAGGACAGCGTTTCTCTGATTTAAGCAAAACTTTCCATACATCAAGACCAGAGATAGAACTGCCAAAAATGGGAGGAAAAAACCAATCCCAAACCCAATAAACTGTCCCAGAAGTCATTTGATTCTCCTCTCCCCCTACAAAAAAAAAAAAAAAAAAAAAAAAAAAAAAAAAAAAAAAAACTCACATAAAAAAAAAAAGAAATTAATCAACTTACCAAAAATAGCAGACAGAAGAAATAGCCAAAAGTACAGTTTAGTGGACTTTCTCTTTTTAATTACCACGTATTAGAATGTTAGTTGTGCAACAAGCTCTGCAGGTCAGGTCCAGAAAGAGGTCTCCACACTGACTAAAGCCAGCACACAAAGCAGTAAAAATGCAGAGTTTTCACAAAACTGGTTGGGCAACTCTGTCACTTGACTACATTGGCTCTTTAATCGCTTCAACAACGAGACCAGCTCAGCTTTGTTTTCTGCACTTGGAGCTGCCAGGCTGCAAACCTAACCTCTGAAGGATGTGCCCACCAGCTCCCACTGCCACCTGTCAGTGGCACCAGTGTGTCAAAAGCAGTCCCCCTGCTCTGGCCTGCCCCACACCTCCCCACAGAGGAGCAAAACTTGTGAGCAGGACCTGCACTCCAAACTGCAGCAGGGAGACCAGCAGAGACAAGGGGCATTCTGCTTGTGCTTACCTGCTTACCTGACAAGCCTCTCCCCAGCATGGTTCTACAGCACAGGGGATGTTTCAAAGTGTTTCCCTGCACCAGTCACCAGCCTGGAAATCTCAGGGGCAAGTACCTGCACAGGACAGGCTTCCTTCTCATGCAAGCAATGTCTTGGAGGTCAACAAATTTCCTCCAAGGAGTTGCACAATATCCCTCCCAATGCCACTTGGCTTGGAGACACCTTCCTCAGACTCCACCAGAGCACCCAAAAGCTACCACAATCCAGGCAGGAAGAAAGCCTTTTTTTCTGTATTATGAAACAGCAACACAGACTATGAGACTTAGGTAGGAGCTAGGTAGTATAACTGATTTTTATCTTTCCTGCCTCCTCCTCCCCCCATAAAATGAAAGAGGTCAAGGTCGAGGACTTTTTACTGTAAAGTTCCTTTCAAAACAAACCGGTTTTCAGTTACTTTCATTTTCTCAGATGCTAGGGCAAATAACTAGTGGGTGGTTAGATTCAGCACACCCAAGACAAACATGATGCTGAGAATTTACAGCATCTGCTTGACCTGGGAAATGAGGTTTCCTACTCTCTGGGATCTTTTCAGGAATTAGCAGAGAAAGTAGTTTCATTTTAAGGGCAGGAAGTTTTCCACAGCTTAGCAACTTGCACAACACTTTAACAAACAACTTCTCTCTCTACGTGCCCTCTGCTTATTGAGCCTTCAGACCTCACAGCTCCACAGACAGGTGGATGGGGCTGAGCAGAGCCTGGCATCTGGAACCTGGCACAGGAAGGAAGCTGAGCTTACTTAGCAGCACTGCCAGTCATTGCAGGTTCTGCTGGAGCTCATTTCATAGCTGAAGACGGACACTTCTAAAAGTCAAAGCACTAGAGAGATTGCCTATTCCAAAGGGCATAGGGCAATGAGCACTCCCTTGTCCTTCTCACATTAAACCTCTGGAGGAGCTCAGACACCCTGCCAAACTGTTCTGACTCACCAGAGCAATGAAGTTCCTTGCATCTGACAGCCCACTGGAGAATGGAAGTGTTCTCTGCCACCAGGATTCTCCCCAAGACCTCTCCCCCTAGAGTACATCCACATGCTCTCAAGTGGCAGAAAGGAAAAAAAAAGAACAACAAACAAACCAAAAACCCAATACCCACCACAAAGCAAACAGAAGAGGCCTCTGGCTTGTTATTCCAAATGACTGTGAAGCTTTAGAATTAAGTGATCTTCCTTGAACAACAGAAGAGACAGGCTAATAGTCTACTTTAATCACATGACATGCTTTGTGTGATAGCAAGGCATTGATCTAAAGAAGCTGAGGCTTTAACCCTTTAGCTCACAGATTAAGTAGAGCTGGAAGAGTACTGCAAACCCACCATGACTGGAAGGTGAAAAGAAGTCCTACTGGCACAGGAAAGTGCCTCAGACCACAAGGGGATACATCTTTTGGCTTGTTATCAGAAACAGTCCTTTCACTATTTGTAATTTTAGGAAACTTTGGTTTTGCCAAATAGACATTTTGCTAAAATTCAACTACTTAACCAGGCTACTGTGCCCCTGGTAGTACATTGGCACTGCTACCTGGGATTCCAGAGCAGAAGAGCACAGATCAGCAGCTGTAACAATCACCCCTCTTCAGCTTTGTCTGCCCTACCATCACCGTGGGCCTCCAATGTGAAGGCCCCCACTGCAGTACCTCATGATCTTTCCCAGGTTTGCATACCAGGGCAGACAAGGGAGGCAACTCAGCCAAGCCATTTGTTACAAGCAGGCAGGGCCAGCAGAGCCTGGGGTCTCCAAACCCAGTTGTACAGAATCACACACACTGTGTGCTGCCACTGCGTGTGGCAGCAGTGACACAGCCACAGAAGGTTACTCCCTGACCCAGCCTCTGCCCCAGAAGAAGCTGTACTTCCACCAGACCATGCCAGGGTCACAGGAGACCTTGTGCCCTGCTGGAGCGTGGTCTGCCCTGCTGACGCAGGGAGGGAGCGCTGTCACAGACAGTCTGAGGATGAACATTTCACAACATCCTGAGTTTCACGCCACAGATGCCACTTGACACTACCAAAGGGTATGAATGAAAAGAGAAAGCTGGAACTATAAAAAGCTCCTGAGGAAGGGATTCTGTCTCAAGCAGCCCCAGTTTCCAAAATTATAACATACAGAGGGCAGGAGGGCAAGAAATGCCCTGAAGTGCAGGACTTCAAATCACAGATATTTTGAGTCATTTCTTGCTACTCAAAAACATTCACCTCAACCATATTTTCCCTCTCCAACATCACAGTAAATAATACGAAGAGTTTCATTTTATAACTGGCAGTACCTGGCCACAACAGCCAAACCCCTTGCTGCCCTGATCATTCTGAGGATGCAACACAGAAGCTATTTCAAACCTTGCTCTGGAACAGTCAGTCCCAACAGGGGCTGCTGTACAGTCTCTCAGATGTACAGCAGCATTGTCTAGCACTTTTTCCTTTCACCTTTAGAGAACACTCTCCTCATGCCAAGCTCTTCTGACAGGAGACAGAAAATGGAAAAGAAAGCAACACTGTACAGCAGAAAAGAGCAACGCTGTGAGGAGCAAGAATAACACAGCATGAGCTGTTACAGAAACTGCAGTGAAGCTGCTTTGTTCCCAGTGTAAGCATTTCAGGAAGTGAAATGCCACAATAAGAAATCTCAGCAAGACAAGGCTGGAAAGCACAGGGGTCCTCTAGAAAACACTTAGCCAGCTGGAAGAGATAGCCAAAGACTTTTGGTTGCCCTTCTGTGAAGATGGTCCTGAACTCCAAGTCTGGCTGCAATACACAGAGGTGTTTTGCTACCCTGATGATTGTTACATTACGATGCAGTTAATCCAAGCAGAGTTAACTGGAGCAATACAAAAACACTGATTAGTGACAGACCTGCCACCTGCAGTTAAGATCACTCCCCCAACACCACCCAAAAAAAAAAGAAAATAATCAATCAATCCTTCTAAGTAATACATGTGTAGGTTCTGGACAGAACTGTTTCAAGCCAAGAAGAACAGACATATGGGATAGGTTCCCTAGGAATTTGGCAGTTAAAAAAGACAGCAAGACTTTGAAAAGCTGGGTCTGTTTTGGGAAAAAGAGGGGCCCCCTCGGAGTCTGCAGACCTATGCACAATGGTCTGGAAAACGGGTTCAGCTGAACCTGAACCAAGAGAGAGGCTGGGTGGCCTTTTCTTTCCTGAAAAGGTCTCCTTTTCTATATATAGAGCATAAATATTTCTGAAGACTATTTGATGGAGGACTGCTAGAAGAATAAGATGGAAAAGAGTAGTTCAGAGGCATTTACTTTAAAATAAGAAAGAACTCAGAATAACTAATTTACAAATAATCCAATGAGTCTCAGTGCATACATAAATGCTCCCATTTCAGGGGGGAAAAATGCAGGCTGTTCCATCTTTAATCAGTAAATCATGATTGAGGCTAAGACTACTTTTTAGTAGGATTGCAGGCACAATTTTTTCTTGCTTGCCTCTGTCCCACCTCATTATTGTCTTTCCCCTCATAACCCACCTGGTTTTACTTCACATCAGCTCCACAATTTTTAATCAAGCCACACTCACCAGTCACCTAGAACTACAGCAAAGGGTCTCACGCATGCTACCTGGGCAGGCTGTGGTTGTCACAGATGGCTCCCTCTGCCCCCAGCATACACATCCACCCCTCGCTAGTGCAGCAGCTTGAAATCCAGCCCAGCAAAGCCCCATTGCCTGCTCCCCTCCCACCCATCACAGGACACCAGGGCTGACATCCTGGGCACAGGAATAACCTGTGGAATAACCATCAGCCAGCACCACAGCAACAGAGCTGCTGACCTGCCTCAGCTCACACGTGGCTGCACAGGCTGCTCTTCCTGACAGCAAACACCCTGTGGCACAGGCTGTCTCTCTTCTGGGCAAACAGGGAGCAACTGTATACGTTCCCATGGGGCAGCACCGGGTGCATGGCCACCTACTTGCAGACACACCGGTGGGTCTTCCCAGCTGACAGCTGGGATAGGAAGAGGTTTCCTATCTGCCTGAAGCTACACAAAGAAGGAACCTAGTGTTTTACTACAGGATCAAGTCTAAATCGCTGCCACAATAGCCTTCAAAGCTGCAACATGATGGACTGGTAACGAATGCAGAAGCACTCAGGCTCTGGGGCCACTAGCAGGACTGCAGCACCAAATCAAAGAAGCCTTTGAGGTCTTGGACTTGGGAATTAAAGCAACTTGCCATTCCTCAAAATAGCCCTTCCTTGAAATAGTCTCTTCTGCCAAGGCAGCAGCCAGTTTGATGCAGTTTTTGACATTAAAAAATTCCCAAGAAGTTTTGGCAACTGCCTTTTTGTCACCTCAGTTTCATTCCAGGAAGCCCTGAGTCAGAACACCTCCCCCAGCGAGAAAGGGCGAGAGGAAACTCTGACATTTCAGGTCCTCTCACATCAGGCAGGAGAAGCACCAGCAGTTGTGGGCATCACCAACCCCTCAGGAGCAGCCAGGACCACCCCAATTATAGCTGCACTTGCACAAGGTGTTCTCACCCTTGGAGGATCTGGTGCAAAGGATCTGCTGAGCTTCTTTTGAGCCAGCGACCCCTGCAGCAAGTCCCACTTGGAAGGAGGGGCTGGGCTCACTAACAAGGCTGATCTATCACACAAGGCTCCAGTTCCCCACACCACCATCCTGCAGGAATTCCTCTGGTACCTGAAGTCTCTCCCCCCACTCCTGTGCAGGCTCCTCAGAGGGGTGAAGCAGACCCCATGAGAACCAGGGAAGGGCTGTGCCTTTACCTTGTTTCACACGGCTCACCAGGGCTTCTCCACACAGCTGTGGTCTAGCACTGTTCCACACAGCAGTTGCTGAGCAGAAGTCCTCTCTAATTAAAAGAGCTTCCTTGGGGAATAGGCAGATTTACTGCACAGCTCAGAGCACTCTTTAGCTATTCCATGTGCATAGCTGCAAGCCGGCATCAGAAAGGGACCTGAATGCAAAGAAGAGTCCAGCAGCTTCTTAGACTGTTGGGAAAGTACATTTAGGCAGCTGGAGTTTCATCTGGTCCTCCCTCCCCTGAAAGACTTCAGAGGTGAGAATAATTAGAACTCCTGCCTGCCTTTTAAGCCCCAGTTTCTTCAATCATGCAGCACAGATGCTGCAGAATAGTTCCCATATCTGTCAGTGCAAAACACAAGGCAGCAGCAAGAGCAAACAGTCTTGCTAACCTGCAGGTCCGCAGTCTGTCTCCTTAATCTGAGTCCTGCTCTGCTTCTGTGTTTTACAGGGATCCTAGCTCCATGACACAATAAAGGGAGTGAGGGGACCAAGAGGCCGAGGAAGCACACTGGGAAGTTGAGGACATTCCAGCAAAGCCACTCAAGACTGACTCATTACCAGCAACTTCAGTCCACGACAGACACATGACAAATTCCACAGCAGGCAAGAGGACACTTTGGGCCACAGCACCACATGAAAGAAGCCCCAGAACCAATGCAGCCCTGGAGACAGTGTCCTGTTGCCACACCAGCCAGAACAGCACCCTTTTATGCACACAGTACTCTTCAAATTGATTGATTACAAGCAGAGAGGAGAGGAGCAGAGCAGTCTGCATAGCAGCTTTTGAAAGCAGCCATAGCTCTGGGGACCAAAGTCGAAAAAAACCCTTAACACTGTCACCACTGAATACAGAACTTCTTTTCAATTTCTTTCCACACACATTCCAAGTAATGCTAAGTAAGCCATTTGCATGACCAAAAAGAAATCAGAAAAAAATCATATACGAAGGGAATAAGACACTCCCGACACAAATATTTTTTCCTCTATTCCTAGAACACTCAGAAACTGAAATGCCACAAAAGGTATAGAAACCTCCCTGGAAAGGTCTAACTAGACTATGTTAGTACACATAACGTATTTAATTTAGACTTTGCAATTGATTCCCAACAAAACTCCTAACCATCTATCACAGGAGACATACCAGCTCTGGGCATTTAGGATTTGCATATTCTTATATTATGGGATGATAGTAGCAGCCCTTGAAGTCTTAGTCCAGTGCCAAAGATGCCCTTTCCACACCTGCCCTGCATGCTATTCCAGAAGCCCTCCACCAGTACAGCTCAAGTCACAGCCCCACAGCAATCCAATGCACAAAACCCCAGAACCAGGTTGCTCGAACCTGTGCCAGTCTGGTGCACCAGCCCAAGCAAACCCAGCATCCTGGAGCAGCTTGCTTTTAAAAGTAGACAGACAAGGCGCTGCATGATGCCTCTCCTGTAGAGGCAGGAGCTGAGGATGGCATCACATTCCTGTGTAGTTCCTTGAACCCATCCTGGTGAGGGCACAGAAACCTCACAGATCACAGAGGCAGTGACCCAAGCAAGATGCTGGAGAAGAATATGTTTAGATCCAGTAACTGTAACCCCTTTTCCAGAACAACTATGGGAAACAGCCTCCTTCATTCCCAACAGGTATAGCTACTTAACAGCATGTTCAGTCTCTGCTGTGCAAACCCCTCTGAGATAATTCCTTTCCTTTCCCAAACTATCTCATTGAGAATGGGAACAGGAGGGACCAAGGGCAGTTCCCATCTCCAGCTGTGGGAAGATTAGCTCATGGTGCATGGCTGCAGCTCATCTGTTCTTTTGCTTGCGTATGAGAGACTGAAGCAGATTTGTTTTGCCTACAAAGGAACCCCCCATTATATAACTTCAAAGCTTCAGGCTGCTGGATATCCTAATGTATACAGTTTGTCCCCGATCAGCATTTCTCCAGTACACATGGCCATGGGATTATCATCATACTGGAAGAGATCAGCAATCTGCTTACAGCTCAGTAACAATTTTGTAGTAAAGGGTAAAGCCCTTTCATGATGCACCTGTCTCAAGGCTGTGCTGCAAAGCAACTAAAATCAGCAGCACAACAGCATCCTGAACAAATTGCACCAGTACTTCGCTTTTGTGCAAGGTTCTTCCTCTGGTCCTCAGCTCCTGAGCTCCTTAAAGACAGTCAGGGCACTTACCACACCAGCAACTTTCAGATATTAAGTACATGCACTGGACTTTGGTTTGACTTGCTTTTAAATGGTGGTGTCCCAGTAGGTGTTGTCCCAGTTCTGAAGCTCCACCAAGGAGACAAAGAACTAGAGCAGTCAGCCAGACAGCCTGTGCACACATCTCTTCCCACAGGACAAAGCCTGTCCCCAGCTTAGTCTCCTTCCCTTTTTCCCCTGTATTTACTTTGGATGAGCCACAAACCACCCAGCTTCCCTGTGTTCAAAAAGACACATGCTTGGGTTCAGAGTTGGCAGTCTCCAATCCCTGTTCCCATCCCCACAGGCTACTGTTTTATTCCCTTTTTCTTCTCTGATCAGCCAGACAGTCCCTTCTGCAGAGCTGCTCACAGTAACGCCTCATCTTTCTTCCAGAAAATTAGCTAGCTTTGAATCTGACAGCGCACACAAGAAGGGATTTAAGCAATCTCCACTACACAGTTCCTTTGCTTCACTTATCACCCCATCTAGACTGAAGCCAGCCATTAACTGCTTCAGTGTTTCCAGGCCCTGATAGCCCAGAGAGCTTTCAGCAAACAGGCTGTGCCACAGCCAACCAGCCGTCAAGGAACCGCTGGCGCTGACTGTGCCTCCTGTATTATTCCTTTTACCATGCCAAGACAGCCTGTAATTTTTAGCCTTTCCTCCATTTCGTTCCCTCTAAGAATACAGAAGAGCCAAAAAGACACAGAGGTGGTTAGGTAATGATTGCATTTCATTAGACAGTTGCTAAAGGAAAGGTGGCTCACTCAGCCATCCCCTCACATGTATGTCATTAATCAGTAGCCTGTAGAAAGCTCCAATCCCACATTCCTCCAACAGATGCATTAGTGCAAGGACACAGTTTATTTCTTCGCCCATTTAAGCTGACAAGCACATGGTGGTGGGCAGGCTACAGGGCCCAGCTACCCCTTTGCTGCACAAAAGGACTCCAGGACTTTGGATGGCATGATCCATGTGCAGAGACAAATGAAGGCAGGGAAGGAGAAGGGGATACAGATGTAATGCTCCTGTTTTAGAGAGGTGAAGTTAAGGCACTCTAGGGTGAATGCCATAATTCTTGGCAGTAATGTTAGGTTTGGTGCACGTAAGTTTTTCCACAATGGAAACTGAGGAGTAAATGCAAGAAGGCTGTGGCTCCAATCACCCCTCGTTACACAGGCCCACTGGAAATAACTGCTACCTCCTCCAGCCTTCCAAGCCACTCAAACAGAGCCTGAGACCCGACAGAACCCACCCCCTCTAGCACCTCCCACTCACCGGCCAAGAGAAACCAGACCAGGGAAGAGGTGGCTGCCATACCACAGGCACCATTAAAGTAGAGCAGTAATTACTGCTTCAGATAGCATGGGGCATGATCCAAGTCCCAGCCTCCGCCTGGCATTCCCACAACAGACCCTATCCCATCAGTGCCCAAAGGTCTTTGCCAAAGGCTACGCCTTTTGCCTGTGCCATGTGCTGCCTGCTGTAGCAATGCCAGCAGGCACCAAGAACCACAGCCACGGTTTGAAAAGTGCCCTGGGGCCTGTGGTTACCAGAGGTCTCAAAACTCCCACCTGCATCCCTCTGACTTAAACATCTACTGGATGAACACCTGCAGTCCTGAATAGACCCTTCCTGCCTTACAGCTATGAGACCAGGACTTGGAGTGACAGAAGAGTGGTAAAACCCTTCCTTGGTTACAGTCAGATGAGAAATTTCATGTGAAACCACCCCTTGCACTTCAAAGAGCTTGAAGCAGAGTGGTGTGAGTAGCAGGAACAAGAAAACCTCCATGGAGATGTGGGAATGCCTTGTTAGAGCATTCCCTGCACCAGCTCACAGTTGTAGGTCACACTACACCTGCCTGTCACCCGAGAACTAAAATAGAGACAATAACAGTAATGAAGAGAGTCCAGATGAGCCACATCATTAAAACCACTAAATCCTCTTAAGGGAGGAGCTTCCATGCAGCAGGACAGAGATTGCCAACAGGGAGGGCTTTCTCCAAGCACTCAGCTTGCGTCTTGCTCTATTTCTGTCACACGCAGGTAGGAAGCTGAACAAACACTGCAAGACTTCACCCAGCCCTGCAGCACAGGGATGAGAATGTCATCTCAGTGGCCCCCAGAGCTCTTGACAAGGATGAAGAAACGCAGCCAAAGAGGGGTTTAGGTCCAAAAAGGCTACACCAAACAAAGAAATTCTGGCAGCAAGATCCTTCTCTAAAAGGGGTGCTAAATGACACCATGTGAGGAGAGGCTACTGACTCCTCTGAGCCACTCCAAATCCACACACAGACTTGCAGAGCAGTTGGCAAAGGTTCCTCTCACCTGTGTGAGCTGCCCAGCATGATCAAACACCCAAGGATTTTTTTCTTTTTTTTTTTTTTCTAGGAGCTCCTGCTCCCACCAAAGGACCAAAACCAAATATAAGTGTTAAAAACCACCTCACTGTTCAAGAGGTTCTGCTATGGAACACCGGCAGGTCTTCCAACGCCCTTGCAGTGACACTGCAGAACAGGTCACTGACTGTACCACCCAGTGCCCTTCTGCCTCATTAACACTTTCTTCCCACTTAGTACTCATGAAGTATTTAGTAAGAGCTGAGTAATTTGTCATTTTTACAATCTGTCATATGCTTGACATCAGCATACAGCAGCACACTACTGAGACTGCTCCTCTCACTAGACACCTCCATCTAGATTGTCAGAGCAGTGTTTCTACACTTTGACCTTGTGGTCCACCAAAATTATTCTAGCCACAGGCTTCTGCTTGACAGTTCTCATGCAGTGAGCAAGCTTCACAGCAGCAGGCTCACATCTCAGGCTTTGAAGGGGATTTTTCTTAAGCCCAAGCTGTCTGAGAAAGTAAAAAAACAACAAAAAAAAAAACCATGGAGAGGAAGTATCACTGATGGTGGATTTCAAGACAGCACTCTCCAGCTGTTCACCCTCGCTTGCACAGAAGCACATGGGTGTTGTAAGAAGCTAACAACCCAGAGACCTCACAAGTGGTGGGATGTGTTACATCCCTGTGAACCTCTACCCTCAACAGCAGCTCAAACACCTCCAAGAGCAGCTCTTATCCCCAGCCACTACCTCTGGGAGCCCTGCAATAGGACACTGTGCTTCCCTTGAACACTAGTAAGTTTCAGGCTCTCATCTTGTATATAATATGCCAGAGCTTGTCCAAGGCATAGGAACACTATCCTAAACTAGCTTTACAGTTTACTGAATCCAATATTTAGATCCTAGGATGGCTGGGTTTGGTTTTTTTTTTTTTTTTTTTTTTTTTTTTTTCAGCAGAGCTTTAATGCTCTGGGGCAGAATCAGCACGCCTGGAGTGCAACAAGCCCCTATCCCCTTATCAACAGATTACAGATTTGTTACCAGTCGAATTACAAATACAATTCGCATTTAAAACATCTGTCCAGCTGTTGAACTGCAAGCGCTACTCTGAGCTGCTCACAGGGATCTTAAAAAGGAAGGAAGGAAGGAAAAAGGGACACAGTAGGCTGGGCCAGCACCAGATTTCTGTAGTCGTAATACGGTAAGATCGCTACGGAAGCATCTAATCCACATCTTGGAAATCAATCAAGACAGAGCCGACTGAAGCCAGCTGTGTGCCCAGTCTCATCAGCAGGCAGCAGAGGCACTGGGCCGATATTCCCACACAGCAGCACCCTGCCGGGCCAGCAGGACCCGCTCCTGCGGGCACCGCGCTCGCTGCACCTGGCCGCGGTCTCAGGTCGCACACAGCTTCGCCAGGGGACCACAGCTCAGCCCCCGGCTCGAGTGCCGAGGGGCGCGCCGGGGAGCGCCCAGCAGCGGGGACTGGCGCCCCGAGCGGCTCCCCCGGCCCCGCACGCAGCCCGGCCGGGAGGGGCGCGGGGGCTCCCCGGGGCTGCCGAACCGCAGCGGGGGCTCTCGCCCCGGCCACCAGAAAGCCCCGCAGAAAACCCCCGGGAAGTCCCAGCCGGGAACGGCCCCCGTCCCTCACGGCGAGACCCCCGGGTCGAGGGGAGCGGGGTGCCCGGGCGCGCCGGGGGTCCCGGCCCGCGCCTCCCCCGCCCGTGCCGCCCCGCTCCCCGGCCCCTGTGGGGCGGGCGGCCGCAGCGCGCCTACCTGCTCCGCTCGGCGGGCTGGGCACGGCTAAGCTCGGCGGAGCGCTCCCCCCTGCGCCGATGTGGCCCCCGGGGCGGAGCCGGCGGCTGCGCTGAGCCGGCCCCGGGGCGGGCTTTGCCCGGCCCCCGCCGGGCGCTGCGCAAGCCGGCGCCTCGCCCGGGCCCCGCCGTGCCCGCGGCCATGGGCTCTTGCTCCGCCCGGGGCCCCGCACT
Organism: Pyrgilauda ruficollis; assembly: GCF_017590135.1. NCBI lineage: Eukaryota > Metazoa > Chordata > Aves > Passeriformes > Passeridae > Pyrgilauda > Pyrgilauda ruficollis. The sequence goes on from NW_024512543.1 coordinate 11,087,970, forward strand.
GCCCGCTCCGAGCCCGTGCTGCTCGCTTCTCACACCGACTCTCGCGTTTTCCACTGCCCACCTGTGAGGCCTCGGCCGCTGCCCCCTCCTCTCCACCTGAGCCCAAGCGAGCCCGCTCCGCTCGGGCAGGTGGCCAGGCAGCGCGCTGGCGCCCTTTGCCCTGCTCGCTGCGCTTGCCGTCTCCTCCCGCGGGCCCCTGTCTGGCCCGACAAGTAGGTGCAAGAAGCGCACGCACAAACACCCCTTAAACCCCGTTAAGGCCACGGGAAGCTTGTCTGGTGCTGCGAGGCGCACGCTGCGGCTCCCTGCCCGCTGAAAGCAAGCCGAAAGATTTTTCCAGCGGGCTATTTTGCAGCCCCAGTGAATCCTGTAAACATCACCCGGGCTGCACATTGTTCCCCCTCCAAACCCCGTTAAGCTCTTGTTTGCCCCAGTGCCTCCAGCACTGTGAAGATGGTGTGGCGTTCGCATGCTGTGGCTGCTGTTTACTCTGCTGACCAGTGCCACTGCATTGTTTCCACGGGCTTCTCTGTTTTGTGTCGTGTATCCGCTCTGCGCAACAGGCAGCAAGCTCAAACCACCAGCTCTTTGTTCTTGGCACGTGGCATAATTAGCCCAATGGGATCCTGCCTCTTCTCTACTGGCAGAACGCAAATAAAAATAAAAGTGATAAGGCAGTCTAAGAGTAACAATGTGATTCTCTGTAAATCCTCTTTTCAGAGGTGCTGAAACCAAACCCATCAAGCCAATCCTAAAATGAAGGAAGATCAGGAGGTCCCTCACCCTTCTGAGGAGCAACATTCTTCACCTTCATATATTCTGCTGTCCTGGCAGGAGGAGGACCAGCCAACTCATGCAGCTCAAGGTCTCAGTCCTCATTCCTGGGAGCAGCAAAAACCAGTTTGGCTTTTGTGCTGAGACAGGTGTACCATGGCCACCTTACTCTCTCCTAGCAAGATGCCTCTTGCTCATCTTTCTATGTCTGAAGGCTGAATCCTTACTATGCCACCAGGCTTCGAAGAAAATAATTTCTTTGAAAAGGTCCTTTTCTGGGTTATGCTTTATTAATTGCATTTACTTTACTTTCATTCTGGTATTTAGAGCTCCATCCAATCCAAACCTTTCCCTGCAACTCCCAATCATTTCCTCTGGTACCAGGATTAAACACATCCTTCTTCCCTTTTTCAGCAGTGGCACAGCAGCCTTCCCACTACCTATTATATCCTGTGGACATATTTTCTGTCAGGATAAGCATGTGGCCATGTAATGGGCAAAGCCAGGCCACATAACAAGTCCTCCTTCATTCATTTATAGCGTGAGACAGGAGGGGCCGTGGGAGGAGGATGGCCCTGGAGAGCAGGTGTCACTTGCTGAGTACCACGCACATTGTGCAGCACCTGGGCTCCACGTCCTCCTCCGTGCCACCAGCAGGTAGCTGCAGGCTCCTCAGCTGGCATGAGGGTTTGGCTGGGGACAGGGGATGGAAATGCAGGTGCTGAGGCAGAAGAGGGACTTTAAGGTGGAAGTGAAATTACTCGCTCGGCAAAGGGGTTTTTGTGGGTGTGGTCTCAGCACCCCTATTTCTGCAGCTGCTCACAGCAATACCAGGCTATCCATGGCCTGCGAGCTATCTCATTTTGCTCAGACTCCTTCTTCATACCAAAAAAAAAAATTTGTAAGACCAGTTGTTAGTGTCTAAGACAAGGACAAATTATGCTTGAGAATTATGTGGGGCAATATCTGAAAACTCATTTACAACCAGTCTTGGGCATTGTGTCTTTCTGGAAAGCAGCGGCACTCCAGCATCTCTTTTCTAGCAGAATTAACCTTCATTAAAAACACTTATATCCTCAAATAAAATTTTGAGCACTTTTTCTTTACCTCTTCTCTCTCTGTAATAGTTGTTGTCTTTAATTCAGACATCTGCTCAGGCTTATGCCTGTACTCTGTAAGCCAGAATGCTTACCTATAAAGACACAAGGGTCGGTGGGGAAGGTGAAATAGCATCTGCCTGTTCTTATATTAAGTCTTCCTCATCTCTGTGCCAACAGATTATCCAAGCCTACAGGTACTGAGCATGTAGCTTGTTTCTGATTCTTACAAAAAAATTGTCCTACTTTGAGGAAGGAAGCCTGGGCTCAATATATTTCCCCTGGGGATTAGTGCAAAGGCTGTTTCTTAAAGAAAATGGGTTTTAAATAAAAAGTGATTACAAGGTGCAGTGCAAATGGATTGTGCCAGCAGCTCTGTGCCTGAACTCATTTGTGTCAGAGGCTTTGAGAACAGGATCCATGTTAGCAAGGGCAGTGTGGGAGTACATATGCATCAGTGATTGCATGTGTAACTGGTTATGCTCGAGTGCCACTTGGATATGAACCAGTGAGCCCAGAAAAAGCATTAAGTCTATACCACTGCATTTGCTGAGAGAAGGGAATAGGTTTTAAAAAAGAGCTTCCAAAGTGCCTGAATTTTATTAGAAAGTCTGACGTGAATCATGCTCTTCAGAAGGCTTGCAACAGGGACTTGGCAGCAGAGGAGAAACAGATCTACTGCGATGTTGTAGCTAAGCTGTGCACAGATGGCAGACTAAAAGCCCAAGTATAAACAGCATCTTTTACAATGTACACATCAGGCTGGATTCTCAGCTAGTGATTAGACAAAAGTGCTTGTAAGAAAACACCCAGGCTGGAGAAACCCACCATTATGTGGCGTGTAAGGCCGAAAACTGAATACCATTTCAAAGGCAGCCAGAGACCAGCCAATGGGTCATTGAGCCAAGAAATCTGTTTTTGCCTTGGGCCATCTTCATTTCAAACACAACAACCATTCCCTGTCAAGTGAATACTTTCTTTTTAGGAGGAATTAATCTCTGTACCAAATCAAGTCATGGCCTATTCTGCGGGTAAACAAGGGAAGTCTGCACGGGAGTCCAAGTCCCTGGGATACAGCTTCATACAGGTTCTGATTCATTTGTACACAAGGTCTGTTTCCTCAGGCACAGGGGAATACTAATGCTCTGCGCAGAGCTGGCTGGCTGTGCTTTTATGGCTGCTTGCAGCCTTGCCCAGGGTTGTGAGAAGCTGCACACTCCCCACTACTTTGCAATGACAAATGCAAATATGGCATGGGTGGCTGCTAATTTTGGGTGGCTGCTAAGGATGGAGGGAGCTACGAGCCCCTCATTCTCTGCTAGTAAACCCGTGTCTGGCTGGGTAGGGGCCATCCTGGAACAGCTGGATGCTAGCAAGAAACTTTCCATCATTTTGTGTATAGGCAGCTCTTCATAGCCCTCTGAAGCTGGGATGAAAGGTCTCAGGGTTGTTTGGCTGTAGGCTGCAGAGTGGAAGGTACCAAACTTCTTTTCTTTAGTCTCACAGGGTCTCTGAGAATAAAGGGTTTGAGTTGCAGCTGGCACAGATTGCTGTCCTGTGCTGCATGCACCAGAAGGAGGAAATTAGTCTTTGGCATTAGGGAGAACAGAGAAACAGGAAGACACGTGGATTTCTAGTGTTTGCATATCTATTTCCCTTAAAAAGTCTTTGAATTGGCCTCACATTACTGTGACTCTAAGAGAGGAAGGATTTTTTTGCTTACAGGGCCAAAACATTGTGGCACAAGAGAGATTATTTTAATTTATATTAGGGAAAGACATGTTTATCAAAAGGTATGTTTTCAGGACTAAAATATTTTTAATATTCTGTGTTTTAGGACTTCGAAGTGCGCGGCAGCTTTAGTAAACTGATCTTATTTTCCTGTTGACCAGTTGCCCTCCCCTGGCTGAAATGAGAAATGCAGGCAATTGAAGTTTTCCAGAAGTTGAACCTAGATAAGCTAAAAGCAAACTGTTCTGCCAGAGGCACCATATAACTGGGAAGCAGATTTGTCCGTAGTTGGGTTATTTTGGATCCTGCTTTGGGTCCCTCACAACTGACTATTACAGAGGTGGCTGCACTCCCAAACTTGGTATTTTGCGAGAAAATGATCCCCCTCAATAAGTGCTGGAAAATCCAACACACAGGGATGTATCTTCCTAGGCACTAGATTTGGGGCTACTGAACTCTACATTTTTGTGATCTGTTAAGCCGCAGCAGGTATGGAAGCATGTGCCTCCATACATGCTGGATAACTATCTGACCCTTGAGATGGGAAATTTGCTGGAACAAATCATCAAGATTTACCATCCTGTGCTTTCCATAATTTTTCCCTTTTAAAAACATCCTCTTAGAAACAAATCTCAGAAGGTGTGTGAGCAGGTCACAGATATCTCTGGATTGAGGAGAGTCTGTGACTGTTGCAATGGGCTTGCTCATTTGAGGCTTGCTCATTTCAAAGACAGAAAATTACTAGAAGGGTTTCAGAAATGCATCCCACTCACTAAGGAGCTCTTGCTAGTTTTGGTGAGCTCATGGGCATGCCTGGGTTAACAACATCCACAAAGTGAGGCTTTGGGAAACTAGGTGAATCTAGGACTTAACCCAGTCTTACAATCCTCCTTGTGCCTTTTGCAGTCATCTTTGGCAACCAGATACTAATTTCAAAGACGTAGCATTCAGGCTCAGTCCTTTTAAACACCTGTAGATATGGATGAACACCTGAAGAACTTGACTGTATTCCTGGGGCTTCTATAGTAGACATCAAAATTTTTTTCTTCCTCTTATACAGCAGTATCCTGCTTTTTCGGGTGTGCTCCCTTTCCTTGGAGATACCAGGTGGTTTTTTTGTGTCTTTTGCAGGCATGCTGATTTTGGCTGGGATAGCGTTAATTTCCTTCACAGTGACTGGTACAGGGCTGTGTTTTGGATTTGTGCTGAGCACAGGGTTGATAATGCAGAGATGTTTTTGTTATTGCTGAGCAGGGCTCACACAGAGCCAAGGCCTGTTCTGCTTTCCATGCTGCCATGGTGGTGAGGGAACTGGGGGTGCATGGGAGATTGAGAGGAGACACAGGACAGGTGACCCCAACTGACCAAAGGGATATTCCAGACCATATGGCATCATGCTCAGTATATAAACTGTGGGTGGAAAGGAAGAGGAGGGGATATTTAGAGTGATGGCATTTCTCTTCCCTAGTAACCATTTCATGTGATAAGGCCCTGCTCTACTGGGGGTAGCTGAATGCCTGCCTGCCCATGGGAAGAATTGAATTTCTTGTTTTGATTTGTTTGTGTGCCTGGCTTTAGGTGTTTTTTTTGTTTGTTTGTTGTTGTTGTTGTTTGTTTGTTTTGTTTTGTTTGTTTTGGTTTGTTTTGGTTTTTTAATTAAACTGTCTTTATCTAAACCCTTGAGTTTTCCAGCTTTTTCCTTTCCAATTCTCTCCCCAATCCTGTGGGTGGGGAGTGAGCAAGCAGCTGTGCAGGGCTTCATTGCTTGCTGGGGTTACTTTGAATCCCAACCTCTTGTTCAGAAAACAATAAGAATGTCCACTGCTGTTCCAGGAACCAAGTACAATCTTGTTTCTAAAGGCAGATTGCTGGAGCACAATAAACTTCACCTATAAACTTATTTTGATCTAATATTTACAGACTGAAGTGATAGTCTGGGTTTTATGTGCAGGTTTGCACTGTGAGGTTACAAAATGCCAAAGCACTATGAGATTAGTACCCTCCCACAAGATTTGAGCTGTTTTGCTTAATATCTTTCCATAACAGTATTTCTGAGGCTGGGCTGCCTGGCTAAGTATGTGCATTTTTCTGCATGGTAGGAAGAAGGAGCCAGAGTACTGATAAGATTGCTTCCCTGCTAAGTTCATAGCATGAAGGCAGAGTTGAATGCATCTGCCCTTATCTTTCAAAATATGAAGAAGAGAATTGGCACTAGAAAAACATGGGCATGTCTGGGCAGATCTCATACATCGTTCATTTCTGGCACCCATGTTGACCTGGATCGGCTTCATCTGATAGAAGACTGAATAAATGTTTTTAAACACTCACCTATCTCTTGAAATTTCTTTTAACTTTCTTTTACATTGGATTGAGAGGAATGAACATTGCTGATCCCCATTGATCTGAGAGGGGTGTGTGCCAGGAGAGATGCTCTTGCCTAGGCAGTGTTATTTCCACATCCCACAGCTCCAGAGACTGGTGAGAAGTCATCCTTTTGAGTCCAATTAATGTAAACACCTCAGAAAACCCGAGGGAAGGAGAGCCCAGTTCAAGGTCTGCCAAAGTAAATGAGAGCATTTGGGAGCTGGCACTGGCAGGCTGGGTATTTTCCCAGGGAATTGTGCGCACACTGGCACGATTTACCTGGAGGAGCAATGTGAGTGGAACAAACAATCCTATGACACTAATACCTCTTACATAAGCTCAGACCCACAAAAGTATTTAGAGACTTAATTCCATTCAATTTCATTTATTAAGGCATCCAAGTTCCTCCTTGCTATGTTAAGCCATTTCAAATCATGCATTGGAAAGAATCTTTATTCTGCCTTTGCCTCTCTTCCTTTCCTCACACAGATGCACAAATGCACCCCTGCAGCACCTACTTAGGCACATAAAGCTGCAGCAAACCACACAGAGGAATTAATTCCTTGAGGGCCGCTGGCATCTTGCAATAAGTCATGAGCCTTTCTTCCACTTGGTGTCTCCCTTTAGTCTCAAATCTGGGGCTGGATCTCCAGTAGTGCTGTCCTGGGGACAAATATTTGTTATTTGCACCATATAAAGTACCCCAGAGTTTCAGTGGTGCACCACGACTCCCCCGTCATTAGCAACACAGAGAACTCACAAAATGTGAGACTCTCCTCCCAGCTGTATAGCTTTGCTATATGCTTCCTATCAGTTTTAAATGTGTGTAGGAAATTCAAATATTTATTTTTGGTTACTTTGCCTTTGAGAAAGAAATATATTCACTGTTTAATTTGATCTAATTTTTGTCACAGAGAGCTAGGACTGGTTTGACTCACCCTTTAATAAATGCTAGAGAAGTTCACAGGCATGCAAGAGAAATGTAAAGTGTTACTCCACTGAATTAATAAAATAGTATTTTTTTAAGGGATGATTTCAAAATAACACCAAATAAGAGCACACTCTTTGCCCTTGTGCAAAAACAGAACAGGCAAGGGGTACTTCTAAACTTTCTTCATATTGTAGTGGAAAAAATTCAGCAGGGGGAGGTGATTTAAGCTTTTTTGCACTGGAACCCAATTTTTGCGATATATAAGAATTACATGTAGGGAAATCTGAAAGTTTGGATTCCTTTTCAAATTTATATATAGTGCAAGTCAGTTTTTCAGTGACTAAAGATACACTGGAAGTTTCTGCTTTAAAGACTTCAGATATTTGCAGCTACATGGAAAACACTGTGGCTCATGGCATATATGTGCTAATGTGCTTGATTCACTCCTGTTTCTGGGCCTTTTCTGTTCTGCCAGTTCCTCTGAGATTAAATCTCTGAGAGAAAGTTGTCCAAATCTAACGTGTTTGGCAGATCCCTGAAATAAAAGCTCCTTTCTCCAAAGACTCCTTGGTGTCTTGCTTAATTCTGATCTGGAGACCTAGAGACTAGACTCTCAGCTAGTATAAATGAGGGAAGTATACCACATAACAGCAGCTGAGGATCTGGAAAATAGTGTCTACCAATAACGTCTTACTTCATGTGGGTTCTATCCAAATAATTCACTAGCCCTCCTGTGGGAGAACAAAGCACTGTATATTTCTTTTTATGAGCTGTTTTGCACATAAATGCTCTTTGCAGGCCTGGTACATCTTCACTGAAACCAGTGAGAGCAAGTTGGCAAAGTCTGTGTGCAGCTTATTTTTAAATCCTTTTAAAATCACAGAGGAATGTTCATCAGATTGCAGTTCCCTGATGCAAAATAACTGCAAATTGTGCCAGCGTTTTCTTAGAGCAGATCTGAGATAATATATCATCCTTTTGGTGTGCTTGTGTGGGATGAGCGGGGTGTCCTGGACTTTCACAGCTGTGAGATACCGAGTTTGGATGAGGGTGGACATGCCATCTAGCGGCTGCCTGTCCTGACTGCCTGGACAATCTTATCACAAATTATTAACAGGATCCCCCATTTATCTCTGGAAAATGAAAAAATAGACATTGCAGAGTTGTATCTGAAAATCTTGACTGGTCCATCTCTTCCCTATAGCACGAAGCTGGAGGATTTCTGTATCAGGCTTCATCTGGTTAGCTGGCTTTTCAGCAACCAGTGTTTCTAATAGTCAATCAATCAGGGGTTTGTCCACTGTCCCTTCCTCTGACACAAGAAAAGGAGCTTCTGTCACTTGCTGTGGGTAGAGGTTTCCCTCTCCAGAAGATGTTGCCCGTTTCCAGTTGCAGGACTTTCCCTGCCATGCCCCATTTCAGTCCTACCCGTTTGAGCTGTCTCAGCAGCTCCACTTAGTCCCTGGTGCAGGGGTGCCACAGGGGTGGTAGCACTGCAGAGGAGGCTCTGGAGCAGCTATAAACAACTCTTTAATTCTAGTCCTCATGCCAAAAACTGACTAAGGCTGCTATGAAAGGGGTGTTAGATGTGGGAAAGCAATTTTCAGCCCTCAGGATCCTGCTTGCCACCAGCAGAGTTTCCCCAGCAAGAAGAGGCAGAGAAGCATATTCCACGCTCTCTCTAGACACCCTCCACTGAGCAATCCCATACATCAGGCCAATATCAAATGCAACCACAGAGGAGGCTTTCCCTTATCTTTCAGGACAATTACCAAGCTATACATCACTTGAACAGTGTGGGAACAATGGGAGATTGTGGTTTCTAGTAAAACAGGAAAATCTTTTCATGGTTAGCACTAGCAATGAAATTTGTTGCCCACCTCCATCTGGGCTGAGCCATGGGTGATCATTCTTGGAGATGAGCTTCTCTCAATGTCAAAAGGCAAATAAATAACTAACTATGCATGAATGTGCATTTCAAGGAAAAATCATTGGTTTTTTCCTTCTCCCTTCCTACCCGTCGTTTTGCATTGGAGAAATTACGGGTTTCCTCAGGTCCTCAGAGAGGTTGAAAACTGTCCAAAATGCGCTTCAGGAAAGTGATCACTCAAAGTGAATCAGTTTGCAGTGTCTGCTCACCATCTGTGTGCCTTTAGGAGATTGTCACACTTTCGGCTGGCTTCATCCATCTCTCTAATTCCTTGGTTACAGTCAAAACAGTTTTAAAAGGGTTTGGTTCCCACAGTGGGAAAGTAACTTGGACGCTTCCTGCTAGCATCACTTCACCCAGGAGCAGCTGACGCCTTTTGGAAAACTTTGAAAAACAAATTTCGCTTCTGAGTCAGTTCTGCTGATGTTGCTTCTACTCAGAGAATTACTCTGCTCTTCTGTTTCTATACTTGTAAGGGCACTTGTATGAGAAGAGGATCCTGTTTTCCTGGAAGGATGCACTGCCTTCAGTGAAGTCATGAGCATTTGTGGCATTGGTTCACCCACTCTGAACCATCTGAACTGGCTGATTTTCAGGCAGAAGGAGTCTGATATGATGAGCCATGGTTTTCTGGTCTGACATGTTTTGAATTATTATTCCTCTGTTACATTTTTCATAGAAGTGCCCCAAGCCACTGACAGACTTGGTTTAGCAATAAAGAAATAATCGTCTCCACAGCAGTTAATGGGATGCCAGCAAAGATGCTATGTGGCTGAGTCATTTTCATGTTGCAATAGTGCTGCCCAGCTAGCCACCCTACGAGATTTAGCAGGCCCAGACTTTTCAGCTGGGGTAATTAATCTCTTGCAGTCTCTCTCAATAAGCTTCAGTAACTAGAGGGGTGAAAAAAATGCCCTTTTCATTGCAGAAGACAACTGATGGTCTCACCACCTAAAGTGCTGACTGTTCCAATATGTATCTTCATTAAATTTGGCAGTCAGTAGGAAGGTTTGGGAAAAAAACTGTCCTTTCATTGTCTGAGAGCTCAGCAAATGATCCCATAGCATCCACTGATCTGTTCCTAAGCTCAGACTGTTGGCCCATGGCTGGATTTCTAGTGCACATCATGGCAGCTAAAGAGGAGTTTGAATAATCATGGGGGATCAGGGCAGGATTAGAAAGAGAGAGGAAGCAGGAGACCAAAGATTCACAGTTTACTGTGAATCTACTTGCCTGCTCTCTAGAGGGATAATTGCACCCACCCTGCTGATGAGCAGCACCAGCTCTCTGCTGCTTCCATGTCATGAACATGAATAGTTGTCTCTACAGCTTTCCTTGCCTGTTCTCATCTTGCCACCACTTGCTGCAATGTGAAAACTGTTTGATTTTGGTCTGTTGGGCCATCTGTCTGTGCTAGATCCTCCCCCAGAGAGCAGAGCTTCAGTTGTCTCACTCTAAGTTCAGTGAGGCTCTCTGCATCCTGCTCAAGAGCTCCAGTTTAGCTGGGGCTCTCCTCACTCACCTTTTCTGTGGCATTATTTGTAGACTGGCTTTTAAGATATGACATAAAAAGGCAGCTACCAAGCTGCGTCCAGATCTCAAACCCTTATGTCACCTATTGATAAGTGAGACCACTGCCCAGAGTTGTACCCAGCTGAAGGACAGGCAGTGTGGAGCATCCTGTGGTTGAACAACAGCACCATGCTCCAGACAGGCTGGGTCCTTCCTGAGCAGCAGCAGTAGGTACCAAGCCCTTTCCACCCTATGGGTGACTGGGTGACTAGGAGAAGGGAAGGGACCACTTCCTGGTGGCCCCAGGGGATAGCCTGATTCATCCTGGCAGTGTAGAGGTCCAAGTGGACATTTATCACATAACTCCCCATAAGGGATTTATGGCTTGGCTCTGGCGCAGTGGCAAGCTGCTAAATACTATGAGTGTGGTATAAATTGGTTAGGGCAGAGGCACAAAGCCAGAGCTCCAAGAGCAACACGCAGGAGGTCTTGCTGACTTATGTGTGTGGCAAAATGATGGCTGAGGAGGCTGCTACCAAAAATGTGGATATCACATGTGTTGCTGTAGTAGATGCAGCATCATGTAAACATTTAAGAGGTACAGCTTAAAATGATATTCTGTAAGCACAGGGTTGTTTCCCCTGTAAAAGAGGCCATCTCTCTTTTGCAGTACAAGAATAAATAAGTGCATCTCCACTCCCATTTCACTTTGCCCTGATGCACACTAAGACAAAACTAGAAAAGAGTGGAAAGGGAGGCAATAAAGAGGAAAAATGTGTTTGCACTTCCAGCATGCAAAGAGTTTGAACATTGCAGTTTCATTTGTACTTTGAAGCACACTGTGCACGCTAGCTGAAGGACAGACACCTTTGGTGTGCTTGTCAGTGTTGGGCTGAGGAGGAAACAGTGTGTGGCATTAGCCAGATATATTCCTTTCTAAATTCCCTCTGCTGGCCTGAGGATTAGTGTGCTACAGCGACATGACCCCAAAGCCTAGCAGGGCTCCTGTGTGCTTCTTGGCTTTCCAGCACTTCATTTCAATGCATACTGAGTGCTATGGTGATGGAGGGGAAGGCTCTGGTTCTGACCCTGTTGAGAGCTGAGTTTTACCAGAGGTGATCACTGCTGATGGCTCTTGCCTGTGTGAGAGAAACCACTTGGGTTTCCTCCAAACCTTAGACTCAACAACACTGAGCCCATCACCACATCTGCTTGCACAGCTGTGCACCCCTCACTGGCAGGCTTGGTGGAGAGAATAGTGCTGAAATATGGTGCAAGGACTGATGACACAGTGTCTTTTGTGGAGATAAAGGGAGGCTGGTCCCTTTCATCACTGCTTAAGCAATTGTTTCCGATGTCTTTGCCTCGCTTTTCTTCTGGTCAGGATGGAAGTGGGAGGCTGTAGCAGCTGCAAGACAACCTTTGCCAGAAGGTACAACTCCCCGGATGGCGGGGACAGTTCTCAGTCCCAGTTCCCTGCAAGGCAGCCCCACATTGGGGCATCTCCATCTGTCTTGCCCTTTCTAGAAAACCCTGGTGTGCAGGGACTCCCCTGCTCCTGTCGTTTGGTGTGTCCTGTGAAAAGAAGGGCTCTTCAGAAGGGTTTCTGCTTCTGGCTCAGGAAGTAAATGCTTCACAAAGCAGTGACACTTATTCCCATCTGACCCCCACAGTGGTCCTATTCCTAAACAGACGCCCAACTCTGCTGTTCCCCTCTGCAGTATGGCAGCCAGGAGTGTGGCTGCCGAACATCAAAGTTAATTAGCATCCAAAAGCAAATAAATCAATCAATACATTCCCAGCCTCCTTAGAAAATCTCATTATTGGGAACCGACCCAGGCAGCGACTCCCAGGAAGAACTACAGAGGAAGAGATCCTCCAAAGCTGTAATTTTTAAGGTTGTACCACTTGGAGAATAATTACAACCAGCAAAGCAATGTTCACATCTCACATTAATATAAAGTAATGACTTTATGCCTGTAGCCAGCTAACCACAGAACTGAGAAGAGACTGTCAACTCTTCAGCCCTGCCATAATACAAAGCATCTTGGAAATGCTAACAGCCACTGCACGCCAGCCCCTTGTCATCCCTCCTTCTTAAAGACACAGACCGAGGGCTGCTTCAGCCTCTGAATGCTGCTTGTACAGGAGATGTCGTCACCGAAGAGTTTCCTTTCTGTCTAAACTAAAAATGAAAACTAATATGTTTATAATTTTCAGTGAAGCAGAATTTTAGGACAATTTCAGACATTTGTAAAAGTTTTTGTTTCAGGAAAATACTGCTTCTGGTTTTGGAAATGTGTCAAATTTCCAAATACCATTTTTTCTTCCTTCATTTCTACATTATATTTGCTATCCTTTTTACACTACTTCCAAGTGTGTGTCCAGCATGTGTTTATGGTGAAGTGCAATAAATATTGGAAGCAAGAACATACAAATAAATGAAATGATAAATCAAATCAATCAGTATTTCTGAAATTCCAGAACAATTATTATTATTATTATTATTATTATTATTATTATTATTATTATTATTATAGCCGGGAGAAAACCTAATATTAAGTATTTTTCTATGAAAATTAAAATCAGAAGTCAGGAGTATGAAATCATCTCCCTTTAGACTGAGATAAAAAGCAAATAAAATGTGGCTAGAGTATTCTAGAGATCATGATCTAAAGAGGACACCTTTGTTGCTGGTAGCATATGCTGAAGGGATTGTTACCAGATTATCTGTCATCAAAAGGAGACTGCTGTAAGGTTTGACTCAGTCCCTACTTTTGGTAGCGGAGGAGGTTCGTGTTACCATCTTTGTATGTCAGATTAATTAGCTGTCTTAAACAAAGTATTCAGGAAGTCACACACTATTTTATCAGAAAATTCTTCTGCTGTGACTTGGTTTGACTCTCTCAGGAGATGTTTCATGGGCGGTGCACTCCACTTATTCTTCAACAGCCAGGTTCTCATGCAGGATTTTGGAAGATTTCCCTTTGCTCTCCCTCAACCTCATCTATTGTGTTTTTAGAACTATCCTGAGGACTAGAAACACAGTTGCTTAGTGGTCCTTAATGCTTAAACTAAATAAATAACAAAAGAAAGAAAAAGTCAAAGGGATGTGAGGGCAGAGATTGTGCCAAAATCCATGAAGTCAGCAGAGCTGGCAAGGGTTCATGAAAGATTAGAGAACCACCACTGTGGTTTTAATGAACTGGAGTAAATCTAGTGACAATATTATTTCAACAGCCTGAGTGCAAAATTTTGCAAATGATGTTCTGCAAAACCGCCAGATCAGCAGTGATGGAGTCGTGGTTTTCATTTCCACTGACTGGACACCTGCTTTACCTCCAGGATGAGCTGGAAGGTCTTTGTGTGCCTCTTGCCATCTATTAGCCCAAGCCCTGGCCTGAGGGGAGGCCAGCCAGCATCTTGAACTGCACAAACAGGAGTGTCCCACTTGGCAGCCACTGAGGACATTCCTTGGCTCATCTGCAGAGCTTAACACCAGAGGCGTTCATGCTGTACTTGGGCCAGAGACTGCAGGACAAGGCAACTTCTCAGTCCCTTTGCACCCTTCAAACAGCCCAAACTTTCCTCTTGTCCTAGTGCAAACCTGTCACCATGAGGCACAGGGAGGAAAACAGCTCACTCCTGTGCTGATCTGCTGGAACCTCTGGAAACAAGGGGACAGACCTGAAGGGGAAAAAGTGGTCTGAGAAATTCTGCTTTCACTCTGTGTCACTTTGAAGCCACCTCCGAAGGTCTGTCAGCAGCTGACAAATGTAGGATAATGTTTATGTTTCTGCAATCCAGTTTAGGGTTGAAAAGCAAAATATAGAAGGTGTCATCATCTCCCAGCTGGAGCCTTACCTTCTTCGCTGGGGACAATTGCAGCAAAGCAGGGACTCTGGCCCTAATCTGCCAAAACCAGAGGAGTTTCTGGGTGTCCTGCTCCTTCATGGAACGAGGCAATAGGCAGTGAATCTCATTTATCTTCCAAGATTTTCAGAAAGCCTGGCAACTGCACCGACACCATCTCACTCCAACTGAGAACTAAGGAATTTTGCCGCAAGATCCATTCGAAACCCACTTGAGCTTTCCAAGCCCACTGTTCCCTTGGGGCAGGGGAGGCGGGGAGAGAGTCTTGTGTTGATTAATATTAGAAGAAACTCCCCTGAAAGAATGATAGATCATGGCTTGGTGACTCCAGAATCTTTTCTTGTTTCTTTCTTTGATGGGAGGAGGGGGAACTGGAAACAAAAGGCCTGGGAAGGGGGGAATGGAGGGAGGGGTGTGTTTTGAAATCTGCTTCCTTTTGGCCACGCTTGAACTTCCAAGAGCCTGGGTTTGACTGACATCCCTAGGAAATGGGAGAGAAAACTCCATGCTGAGCCGGCTCTCTGCCCAGCAGAGGAAGGAGGAGGCATCTGGCTCCAAGGAGCTGAAATAGATGCCTTTAATATGTCTGTCAGCCAGCATCACAGAGGTGCACTTAGGTTTTTCAGCTGGAGCACTCTTTTGCTGCAGGCTTCCAGGGCCTCTTTGGAGTCCGCTTACCTGGGTACTGCATCCACACTCACCTTTTTCCACTATCCTACCTGGCTCCAGGTAGGATAGTGGAAAAAGCCAGACACAGAGCCCCTGTGCATTCACAGATAAAAAGGAGGGAGTGGAGCTACTGTTGCAAAACCTGGCTTTGCCCTTCCTAGCAATCCTCTGTGCCAGTGCAGAAGGGGTGGCAGAGAACTGGGACTATCACCCAAAGCATTTTAGAGACATCCAGTTCAAGAATGTGGAGAGGAAGTGTGTTAATAAGGGTATCATCCATGCCATGCAGCTGCCCTCCTGCCTTCAACCCCAGGGGAACAAACACTGGCCCATATGTGGGGCATATGTCAGAACAGAGCACCACAGGAAAAAAATGGGAAAACAGCCCTGAAAAGGGAGATCAGCTGCTTGTCTTGCATTGGGCTGGGATGGGAAGGTGGGAAGGGAGTTAGGGAGAAATCAGGGTAAAAGCTGTCAGCATTATCTAAAGCTTGAAAACTGTTGGTGAGACTATAGAGATATCTGCAGGATGGTTGTGCCAAGATGGATGCTCAGAACAACACATGGGAGTGTTGTAGTTCTGTCTCCAGAGAAGTTAGGGGGATGTCTCCTGCGTGGGCACCCACAGAAAAACCACTTTATATTCGTGAGTGGCCCCACAGCATCAAAAACACCTTTTTGCCTTCTAATGCCTCTCACACCCACCTCCCTGGACAAATTATTGACTTTGAGTTTGCCCTTATGGCCAAGCCATGTGCTTATTGCTATTCTCTGTGTTAGATCTCTTGAGCTCTTTACCAGCAACTAGGAGCTTCTAAAAGGCTCTTGCTTGTATCTCCAGTTTTCCAGAATTTTGTGTCCAAGTACACAAATTTCTCGACAGAGGACTGCTGAGTTTTCCCCCAGCAGAACTGAAAGCTTGATGCCTTTTGCTACATTTTGAAGCATTTAGCTGTTTACATCAGTTTTTGCTGACTAGATGTTTTTTTTCTGAAAGGACGAAGAGAGGAGTTCCCTTGTTTCCTTTACCACTGAGTTCTGAGTCCATTAATTGATATTTGTCACTAGGTTATAGGAGGTTGGGCAATGGATCTGCCTACCCACGTTTGTTGATGTGGCCATTTCTGATCGTAAGTACTTTCCTAATGCTCATCCCAAGCAATAGGGTCTAGAAAGCCATTAACAGAACATGGGCAAACCCTCTTAATAAAAAGTGAGAGAAAGCCAACTGGACCAGATCTCAGATTTGCTAGGGAACAAGGACAGTGTAGATGCTACTGCAATTTGGCAGTTTGGGATGTTTTTCACCTTACTCAAACCACAGAGCTGTTTTCTTGGCATTCTCCTGCCAAGGTAGTTTGACTGAGTTTGTGTTTTATCATGTTTATCACCTTGTCATGCTCACAAGTCACATCAGGGTGACTTAAGGAAGCCTGTGGTCTCTGACTGCCACTTGTAACACAGGCTTTCTTTAGATTAGGGAAAAATTGGTGCCAAATAAAAGTAATGAGGGTGGCTAATGGCACAAGATGTTGATACTGGCAGTCTCCCTTTGTGCAGGTGGCTTGCTGAAGTCCATTATGTGTTGGACCAAAGCCTCAGTTATATGTTAAATTTAAAAGCATTTCTGCAGCTGTATTGGACTGACAGTTTCTCTGTAAGTTCCTCTTTTCTCCTTGGGCTTGTCTTTTAACACTGCATCTTCTCCAACACTGCTAAATGCCGGCAAGGAAGATTTACCCTTGCCAAGCAGGTAAGGGGAGTGCAAGTTCAGCCAGCCTCCAGCCAAGAGCCACAGAGAGCAGAACTGACTGTGTCACGCTCCTGGGGAGCCGTGCATGGGCTTTCTGCAGAGCTTGCCCCTCTGCGGGCAAGAGCCTTCAGCCAGAACCAACCGTGCTACATCCCCGGCCTGTCTCCAGTTCCGCACGCTGCCTGTGATGAATAGCGAGCCTTGGGAAACCCACAAGGCTTTAGATCCCCGTGTTTTAGCTCTCCCAGCACTCTGAAATCCTGCCCTCACTGTTGAGAGACAGTAAGCTTGCACGCGTCCAGAGGAGGACTATACAATGATAGATAACAGCAATAAAGCCCTGAGCTGTTCTGGGGAGGGAAGGGTGATTTATCCCCAGCTGGATGGTGGGGCTGAGCAGAGCGCAGAGCGGAAATCCTACGGGAGCTGCGGGGCACACATCAAACCGCGTGTCACAGCGTCCGCGACACCCGGGGCGCCAGTTCAAAGCTGTCACGTGCTGCGGCTGGAGACTTAAGGTGATGCCAAGCTAATGAGCAAACGAAACAATAAATAACCCCAGTGATCATTACGCTCCCCTCCTTGGAGCTCGCCTGCTCCGGCCCTGGTGAGCCAGTGCTTCTCACACCCAATTACTCATGCTGAAGCCCCTCAAACGGAGCCCAGAGCAGGCTCAGCAAACCATTCATCTTTGCAGAGTGGAGTCCTTTCAAGTTTCTCTGCAGCAGCCTCTCTGTTTATTGTTAAGATGAGCACACAGTTTACATGAACTGTTCTTATTTATCTTTGACTTTTACCTTTTAGGTCATTTCTTTGCACGTCCGGCACTTTCTAAGTTTCGACCAAACTTTTATTTATGTCCTAGGATTTGCTGTCTGAAACTCTCCAGCTTCCAGTGATGGAAAGGTGAGCTGAGCTCCTGACCGGGGCCTTTTCTCCAAAAGAACTGAAGTCCCTGAGGCAAATCACGCCTCTGGACAGAGATTTAGGAAGCTGCTGAATGGAGGGGATGGGTGGGTTGTGTGTCAGGAGGGGGTGCTCGGATAAGTGCTAACAGCTGAGTTTTGCGTGACTATGGGCTGAGGCCAAACGTGCAGCCATGTTGGGAGAGAGGATGGATAAGTACATGGTTTAGGCATGATGGAGGCACTTTGGGAATTGTTTGGCTGCAGTGTTCGCTTTGCAGAATGCTAAGATGCCTGAGGAGAGAACAGACCTGGGTATTGTCCCCAGTGGGCTTCACATGTTGACCACTGCTCCATGTAGTTATAATATTTTCCAAATTCCAGGTCCTCCTTAACAGTCCCCACAGCCACTGCTCCCCTGCCTGCAGTGACCTTCTGTGCCTTGCTGCCTGCTCTCTGCCACCAGCCTCATTCCGGGCTGTGATCAGGGCACAAACTCTGTTGCTTTTCAGATGAGCCCTGTAACGGTGACATAGAGTCAGGGGAGTCCTTCCATGCCTTAGTGAAGATGTATCCAAACCGTGAAGAGCTAGATTTGGTTTCTCCCCAGAGCCAGGAAAAGGAAATATCTTTTATAATATCAGTGTTTATGGTCAAAGGGCATAACTAGGGTGAGGTGTCACCAGACATGTCCCAGTTTACAAGAGCTGGAGATCTGCCTGGTGTGTCTTCACACAGGAGAACAAGATGCTAACACACAGGCTAAGGAAGGAGCACTGAGAGACGATAACCTCTTCAGCAAATTATCACTTGGAAACACAGGATAAAGTGTGGATTTCATTTGGAGCTATCTCACAGACTCCGAGACCTTGAGGCAAAGAGCCAGACTGAATATGGCAGAGCTGCCAATACCATCACCTCTCCAGGGGGCTTGGAAGCAGTGGTGGCTGGAGGGATGGCCATGGGCTCTGTGTGGACCTCCAGGCTCTGTATCCCTTGTCAGTAGCTGTGGGAGGCTGAGGGCAAACGGGCCTTGTCCCAGCCTCCCTCAGCTGCAGGAGATGGAGCTGCAGACCTGCTGCTGGCTGCCACGCATCGCAGAGAGGAGGCAGCCCGGGAGGAGCCGCTGCCCTTCGCAGCCAGTTCCATCTTTCTGTTTCAAAGGCACACCACCTAAGCGAAAAGTCACACATTTAAATTTCATTCCAGGTGTTAACTACTTCCACAATGATTAAAATGGAAAGAATTTTTTAAATTGCATATTCTTTTTCACTGTTGCTTTCTCTGGCCTGGCCAGGAAAATTACTCTGAAATTTTTTCTACTTCTTCCTACTCATGATTTCTGAATTTTCTTTCTAGCTCTGTCACCAGTGTTATCACTTACATTAGCCAGTGCCTCTTTTTACCTTGGCTCTTTGATCCATAAAATAGTTGAAGAGCCTCTGTATCTCACATGTCCAATCCTTACATGCCAGCAGAGTACTGTGAGCACTCTACATGAGTGATATTAAAGAACTGGGATGTCTTCACAACACCAAGAATATTTTCTCACTTTCAAGGGCCAGCATGCAGGGCTTTCAGTCCAGAGCTATGCCATTACAAAACTGCTTGGGAATATGCAGGGGCAAATTCTGCTCGGTGTTACACTCACACAGATCAGAAGAACCTCTCAGAAGGTTCTTCACAAGGCAGGTGGAGAGGGAGCAGGAGCTGGGCCCACTCAAAAAGGAAGAGTATCCTAATTTCTGAGGCCTGATGGTATAAGAATGGCCTTCTAGCCCAAGAAGCTACAGCAAACTCTTGAAGGAACGGAGATCAGTAACAGGAGAGCTTCTACTTTTGAGAGGCTTTGCTGACCTGGCATTATCAGATATAGCCTGGTTGTGTTCATGCCTTTCTTCCTTTCCCCTAGGGACCAGAAAGGGTTAAAAAACTCCTGTGATATAGGTCTGTGTTCACATTGAATCTACACCCATCATATATATATTGGCTTTTGAGGAGGGGGGAGTGGTTTGCACATGTCACTGGCCATAACTCAGACTTTTATTATAATCGTGACCATATGGTTAATGGGACCTAATAAACCACTGTTGACCTGGACACTGTGTGCACAAATCCCTTGCTCTCTTTGCTTTTTCCCTTGCTTGTCTGGGTGCACTATGCCAAGCAGCTGCAATTTAGTGACTCTAAAATGCCAGTTTTAGTGGTTCAGCAACTGGTTCATTTAGAAAGAAAAAAACATTACACTGTAGCCTGATGGAGACAGGGACTAACTTTTGCCAGGTGACAGGGCAGCTGCTCAGTGCACTGGACAGACATGAGCGGTGTCTGTGTGAAGGCTGGAACAGGGGACATGGTGGGGACATCAGGCAGGCCTGAACACAAGGCCCTGGGTGTGATCCAGTGATTGCTGTGGAATTAAATCCATGCTTCTCCTGGTGCAAAGAGAGGAACATTTAGCCAAGAATTTCAAAGAAACCTTGTGTTCTGGTTTTGGCAGAAAAAAAGGCTTCCACTTAATGGAAATTAGAACTGGGGAAAAAAGCTATTAAATCCTATCTCAAGCTTTCCTCTGGGAACCCATTGAGGGACTGATCCAGGCCATGTCTTCTTCAGCTCCTTATATAATCTAGTTTTAGAATTATCTAAGTGATGGGCAGGTGAACCCAGCCTTGGAAGGACATTTATTTTTGATCAGTCCTGCTGTCATCTCTCCCACTTTTAATAATGCTGCCTTGTCACCCGTCTGTCCCTGACTCTCCTGCTCAACCCTCTCCAACCCCAAAGGGGGATTGCAAACCCTCCTCAGGCATGGCTGGCCCTCTGCTCTCCAGTACTGGTTACCTGAGCTGTGCTGCTCCTGGGGCTTTGTGCGTAGCCCTTCACAAGACCTCACCATCCAGGAATTTCCCCAAGCTTGGTTTCATTGCATTGCTCCCAGGAATGCTGCTGCTGACTGATTCTACTGGTGGGGGCCCAGGAGAAGAAGTTCCTTAGCTTTCCTAGAGAGCTGAACATGTGCCTTGGAGTAATGAGTGATCTTGAAGCTATAGGTATTGAGGCATGCGGCTGACACATCAGGCTGAGGCAAGGTAAAAGTTTTGGTTCTATCTTTTGATCTTGAGCTGAAACTTAATGTTTCTATTATTTGATTGGTGTTTTTGTGATTACATGCACCTGCTAATAATGACATCCAGGCACACTTGTAGGTGAGGTGCTATTGAAATTAAACTCTCTTTCTTCCCTAAAATGACTGTGTAAACACCAATATCAGCTCCTTGTATCATGTTTAGAAATGAGGGCTCCTGGTGCTGTATGACCCTTTTTGAGCCATTCAGAACAGACACAGAGGAAACCTATGCTGTTCTTCTCTTCTCTTCTCTTCTCTTCTCTTCTCTTCTCTTCTCTTCTCTTCTCTTCTCTTCTCTTCTCTTCTCTTCTCTTCTCTTCTCTCTTTTTTTTTTTTTTTAATAGGTGCACCCACTGTTTGGAAAATGTCGTATCCTTGCCACATTATGCATTTAGAGCTCTGTTTCTTCTGACCACATATGGTTCACATGGCTTCATTTAGGACCTGATCTGAAGGCTGGTAGTCGCAGCTGGAGTCATTACGCTGTCTTTGATGGCTTTTGGAGCAGCGTGAGTAGATTTTGGTAAATCTTCAATCATGTTGGGTAGGTATAAACTGTTACTCTTCCCAGGGCTCTGTCTCTTCTGAAACTGGAGGTTTTTCCTAACCAGTGGCAGCCTTGGCACTTGGATAGCTGTAGGAAGCATCAGAGATAGATGGACATGCAGACTGCACAGTGAGCCAGAAACATAAAAAAATATGTTTAAAAATGTAAAAGCCAATGATCTGCCTGATGGTTTGGCCTTCAACAGGTGAGATACAAGTGGTAGTACCTTCCATGTCAAGAATAACCTCACCAAAAAATGGAGCCAGCCCTGAGACATCTCACCCTTTATTCCATCCCACTCTTCTCACAAAAACAGCCTTCCCACACCATCCCATGGCAACCTCCTCTAGCACCACCCTGCCCATTGCTGCAACCACACAAGTTCTGTCTGGCTAACAAGTCATGGCTCTGGCTGGAGATCATGGTGGGAGCACTGCTTCTTTTCCAGCAAGTCCCCACAGGCCAGGTGTAGTGGCTGATACGAAAAAGCAGCCTCTAAGAGAGCAGCACCATATTTTCCTGTGTTGCAGACCTTTTGCTCTATTCCACAGCAAAAGCAGATAAGCACAGGTCTGCCCAGGGGAGCAGGCAGAAGCATCTACAGCCCAGAAAGTCTCACTTCAAGCAGAAGCCTTGGTGGGCAGTGTCAGCAAGTGAGGCAAGGGCCAGGCAATGACTGGGCAGCTTTGGGCAGTGCTAGGGGATGAGAGCAACTGGGGCAGCTTTACTGCCGCTGCCATACACTGTGTACAGACAGGAAGCATCCAGCTCCACATGCATCTGTCCAACAAGCCCTTGCTTGAAAACCAGTCTGAGCAGAGCAAACAGGGAGCAGCATGCGTGGAGGCGCAGCAGGGTTTCAGCAGCAAAGCACCGTCTGTCCAGCATCGCTTCGTCCCAAGGTAGGGTGTCACGCCTCGCCCTGCAACAGAATGAGTGTTACTCCTCTGGGGTGATTTCAGCCATGCCGGAGGCTGCCAGTCACACAGGGAGCAGTCCTTCAGGGCAACTCATAACACGCAGATGACGTGCCAAATGTCTCTGACTGCCGGAGGAGAAGCGGCAGGGCTCCCCGCGCCCCTTGGGAGGAGCGTGCCCAGAGGAGCAGGAGGCATGTGGTCTTCACTCCGAAAATGCTGGCAGTGTTTACAAAGTCAGACACGTCAGCACAGTTACAGTCAGCGAAGTGAGTGCAAAACTGGCCTTGTTACTTCCCAGATCTGAGGGATACGAGGCAAAAACACACAGATGGTCGGCCACTTTCCATAATGAAACACGTCTTTATTGTCCCGAGGAAGCTGCATTTCACAACCTAAGCACTGAGGCTTGCTTCTTTTTTTATATATTTTATTTTCTCTGCAAACTGTGGGCAGTTTTGCCCCTTCCTTAAATCAAAAATTGTGGACGATAAAGACGTGTTTCATTACTGAGAGCTGGCCAAGCATCTGTGTGCAATGGACTTCATTTTCTTCTGTAGGTTGCTGGCACAAACATTCCCAGACAAAGCCAGAGAGGAAACTGAAGTGAATGCAGGGATCTGAGTACTCTCAAACTTGGGGAGAGTTCAGATTTTGTGGCTACTTCTTTCTGGTAATGCCCAGCAGCCACATCCTGAACTTCACATGATTTGGTGAAGTTTAGGCACAGACTGACTTTGCCAGACTTGAAATGCTTGGGTGCCCATGCTGCTGTGGTTCCCAGAAGAAGTACAAGCTCACAAGTAGATACTGTCCTTCAAGGGATGACTAAATTTGTGCAAGTCAGCCTTGAGGAACCTATCTAGAAAACACCTTATGCTAGTGATCCCATGGCCTTTGTTTTGTTTTGCTTTGTTTCTGTCCTCACTAGTAGGATTTCAGCCCTTACCTTTATTTGTATGTCTGGATTCATGACCCTGGCAGGGCTCATGAGCACTAGTTTGGGAACACCTTCCCATAAGCTGGGCCTGATCTCCTCCCCACCAGCAAGGAGGGGATATGGTGTGATGTTCAGTCCCCACAACTGCCATTCATGAGGCTCCAGGAGCCGGCTAGGATCCTTCCTGCCCAGCAGAAACGATGCTGCCCTGCTCTGATTTACACTCCTGACAGAATGCTTAACAAATGCAATACTTCCAAGCATTACCGTATTCACCTTGGGAGGAATCCATTCAGAGACACAGTACACAGCATATGGTTGTGATGACAGCTCTGGGACCAGGATCTATTTGTCCCCAGTGCAATGGGGTTATTTCTGCAAGCATATATTTTGTGAGAAGTAGTTGGCTTTAATGATGTTTAAACAGCCCCCCCAGTTCTCTTTCACAGGAAAGACAGAAATACTAAGACATAAATACTAAGACTAAGAAATAAAAATAGGGAAAGAAGAAAAGGAGAGGGACCCAAGAAAAAGACAAGTCATTTGTGCCACAAGTAAAAGTATGAGGCACCTGAATAATTAGAAGCATGTTTTTAAAAGCTTCCTTATCTGCATCATTTGTACTGGCCTGTGCTGGGTTCCCAAAGACAATAAAGTCTGGGAGGGGAGCAGCCAAATGGGATTCTTGAGAGCCATGCTTTTTGCTGTAGGCTTGCTTGGTAGCCAGGACTGAGCCAGGATATGTGCTTTCTGTGCTGTGGCATGGATGTGGGGCTCAGGCTGCTTGCTTTGTCAGGCTGAATTGTTTCGTGTGTGTGGGGACAGTTTCACACTGGAGGTAGACCTCAGGGCTAATTAGCCTGACTTAATTTCTCCTTGCTCATAACCCAGGTCCCGATCCTAGTTTACTTGGTCCTGATTTCAAAATCTGCTTTTCCTTGGAGTTAGGAGCCAGCCAGCACACCAGTCCAACTCCTACTGCATGAGAAAAGGATGGTAAGACACATTCCCACACTGTGTCACCACAGCATGACTCCCTCTGCATGAGATCTCTCTCTCTCAGTGCTCAAAATACTACTTTTAATGGACAATTCAGGCATATTGTTGTTTAAGCTACACAATTAAAATCAAAGATAATTGAGTTACTGGAAATTAGGTATTAAGCACTTTTACTGGGCAATTGGAAATCTCCCCTAAATATAGCAAATGCTTATAAAATACAGAACATGCATGTTCTAAATCTATATAACTCAATTTCTCTGCTATTTAAATTTCACCTTTAGCTTCTTACATTTCAAGGACAACCAAGAAAATTTACTTGTAAATCCCTTGACTTTCCTTGCCTAAAGTGCATGGCTTTTGGGGAACCTGACTTTCAGAGTCTTTGGGTTTTTCTCCTTAGGATGTGTTTGAAAAAGAAAACCATCTATGGATTCACTGTCCTGTTGACAGTTTTGCTAAAAATCCAAGTAATTTCTGGTGGCAGATTTGAAGAGTAGCTGGTGTCTTGGCTGGGCACAATGCAGAGCTGAAACTACACTAAAATGCTCTGGTTGTCCTGTGGAGGAGCTGAACACAGGAGGGGTAAAGAGCCTGGACTCCTGGGTTGGATTGGCCAGGCTAGTTGGTAGATGTTGGCTTGAGGAATGGAGTAACAAAAAGCTATAATGCAGCTGAGCATTGATCTGTGTAAGAGGGCCAGCCTGTGACCTCAGTGAAGTGGTTATATCACTTTGGAAGTAAAACAAGAAAGAAAAACAAACAGAAAACAAGAAAGAAAAAACATTACTTCTGTGCTGTTCTCCCCTGTCCCACACGTTGCTACACCATAAGATGTCCACGTGGCAGCACATGGACTGCTGTTTGCAGCATATCTGCTGCAGCTTCCCTCCCAGGTATCAGGCTTCAGGGTGGGCCATCAGCTGGCCAGTCTGCTGCCCTCCATGGTCTTGTGCAGCAGGTGCATCAGGCTCTGCTGTCAGCTCCTCTCTGTGGCTGAGCACGGCAGAAGACCACAGTTGTATGTACACACAGTGCTACATAATTCATGAATTGCTGTGCAGCCACCACAGGGCACAGAGTGACATCTTGTGAAGTGCCTCTTCTTAAGCTTCAACTCATTGCAGCTGTAACCTGCAGCCAGAGCCAGAAAAAACACTTGGTTCTCACAGCAGACATTTACACGCTCTCTTTCTTCTTAGAAACACATACAACAGTAGATACAGTGTGAAAAAAAAACTTCTCTGCTTGCTTGGACCAACAGCTTCCCATTTGTCAGAGCAGGATGGGAGAACCAGAGGAATTCAAGAAACACTCCATGACTGGCAACATGGCAATATCTGTACCCACAGCTTGACATTCACCTTCTTGTCACAGTCAGAAGCTCAGAGTGTCATAGAGTGAAGTTGGGATAGAAAAAGTTGTTGATAAATGGTCTTCCTCTGAAGTCCTAAGCAGACAGAGTGTTCCTGAGTGAAAACCATAAAGAAATCCCTTTTTCCACTGCTAAGCTGACAATCAAGCACGCTGAGTCAAGCCTTTTGTGGGTGATTCATGGCTCTGGGGTCACACAGGTTGGAGCTTCTCATCTGAAGGGGATTAGGTATTTCCAAGGAAGCACAGTTCTTCAGTGCCTTCAGCATATCCTTGAAGTTTTTGGAGCCTCAGACCTGCTTAAGACCTCCCTCATTACTCTGTCTCATCACTTGAGAAGTCCATCACAGCTTTGGCAGAAGGTATGGAGGGTGTGTGGTGTGGGGCACATGAAAGGAAATCCTTTGAAGGGTGCTAGTTCCTTCCAATAAATCCAAATACATCTGGGTGCAGGGGAAGCCAGGCCAGCTCCTGGGAGTCTCCCTGGTGTCCAGATAATATGTTCATCCATCTGATAGTCTGTCAGCAGAGCATGCTCCCCACCTGGTGCTCCCTGTGTGCCTCATGCTTTGCTGCACAGCTGCACCTTCCACCCTGCTCACTGCAAACTAGCACAAACTCTGTGCTAGTGGGGAGGACTGGCTGCAAGGCACATCCATGTGATGACAACCAGGGAAAGGCAGACCTCCTGTGGACAGCACACACAAGGCTGGCTGCTTCACTGATGAGAAGAGGCTTCATGAGACTGCCGGGAGCAGGGCTGGAGCAATCTCCACTGGCCCTTGTTTGCCTCCCTCCAAACTCTCTCCTTCTGCTCCTTTCGCCTTTCCAACATCAAACACTTCTCTCCTAGCAAGGTGTTCTCTGATGCCTTGCATTAAGTTCACAGTGTAAAATTGGAATGTACTGGGCCACTACAGGATGCTGAGGTTGTTAAAGCTGCGTGTGCGCATGCACATGTGTGTGTACGTGTGTGTTTAATGCAGGGCTTTACAAAACTATCAAGCACTCTTTAAAGTACCATAAAATTTAATGCTCAGTAGGGAAGCCTAAACAAATGAAGCTGCACTATAAAATGTTTAGTGTTTCTATCGCTTTCACTTTGAACATGAAGACTTACTGCAAATCACAAGGGGGATTTCTCTGTCATTTTCTCTTTCTTATCCTTTCTCCCTTTGCCTTTTTTTTCTTCTGGATTCCCCCTTCCCTGAGAATTTACCCTGCATTTTGTACAGGAATATCTCCAACGTCCTGCATGCTTGATTCCAAAAATGGGGCTGTCTGCCACTGAAGGGAGCTGCCTGTTCTCTGATGGTTCCTTGGCAAATATATAATTGAGACTAAAAGAAAAAAGCATCACTCTTTCATTTACCCCAAAAGCCACTACATTTAATTATCTTACCATGTAAAGTGGCTGCCAAAAGTGCCTTGTGCAACTCTTATCCTTGACCCACTGAGATTTTGTCTGCTTTTGTTGTGACTTCAAACACAGATCTCAAAGCACAATCAGCAGATAGCCAAAGTGTGCCCTGAGGTCTCCTGAGGCACAGGTGATGGGCATGTTTTGCACAGTGAAGATATCCAGGTGGCATATTCTTGTTATTGTAAATGAACTCAACCCTTGTATGATTCCCACCTGAGTTGCACATCTCTCAAACCCTCTCTCTAAAGTAAGGAAGGGCATGAGCAGGTGGGGTGTCCTTCTTGCTGCTGTGGGAGCATATCTCAGCTAACCCTCATGGAGCAACATAGTCAACTACTGGTGAATAAAATTAGGCAGTAAATTGCTACTTTAAGAGGCAGTGGGGATTAGATATAACCTCCTGTACCCCAGGTGAACGGTACCAGATTACTCCCCTCCTCATAGTCCTCACCTGTAGTCCAATGGTGACAATATTTGCTGCCTTCTGGCGTAAAACTTCCAGCTCAGTGATTATGGTTTGCGACATTTGGCTTCTCAGGATGGTGTTGCAGGATGAGTTTGGAAGGGAAGAGCAGGACAGGTTTCTAGTTGGCATGGCTGTGTTTCCACCAGCAGGCAGTGGAAGCATGAATAAAAGGCAGTAACAACTGTGAGGTGTTGTCTCCACCTCTTCTGGACTATGCCACAGTATTATGTAAATGTATGGTTTCAATTCTGTCCATACTATGATCCCTCTGGAGAGAAGATGTAGCCAGGTGCCTTTGTTCAAATAATTTTTCCATGTGAAAGGCTTTAGATTGTCCAGGAAATTGGATAGCTTCTCCCTTTCTAGACTGAAAGAAGCCATAGCTCATGGCCTTTCCTGTTAATTCAGCCATGTAGTTCTCTCTCATCAAGGGAACATTGCAAGGTCACAGCCTTTTGTCCTGACTGGAACCCAGGGAAATAGGGATTAAATCTTGGGCATACCCTAACACTCCTGAATTTGGACACAAGCGGAAAGAACTCTCCTCTTTTCTAGTGTACCTTCCATCTGCCCTGGGGCCTGAACTTAACTGCAGGTTTCAGCATGAGAAGAGGCATGAAGTTCCAATGTGCACATCTGGAATTAAGAGCTGAAAATTGGGCTCGGTGCTGATAACGCTTTATTGACAGGAGATGAAAGTCTTGATTCCAATAACTTTCTGAGCTCCAGTTCCCACTGCTTTACGAGGTGTTACACACTTTGGTACCTTTGAGAGAGAGTTTGCTTCCCCTCCTTCTCTCCCACATCTTTATTGCTTCTGTTCCACAGACTTGAGTCATTAAAGTCTGAAATGCTTCAGCTCAAAAGGGTATGGAAACCTCCTTTTCCAGAGCCACAGTGAGGAAATGTCAGCAACCAGCATATCTGAGAGGGATGGGCATGACAGACCCTGAGGCCAGAGTGCTCCCAGGCTCCCAGCATCAGTCAGGGACAGAAGTGTTTGACCTGAGCACAAAAGGCTTAGGTCAAACACCATTTGCAAAGAGGGCAGACACCTATGATCCATGCTCAGCTCCTCTTCCTTCCTCTGCCTGATGCATGGCAGTGGCACAGGAGCTCCCACACTGCCCAAAGAGAGCCAAAGAGAGCTCACTCTGTGTGTGTGTGTGTGTGTGTGTGTGTGTGTGTGTGTGTGTGTTGGGGTGCTGGGTGCCGCCAAAAAAAAGGCAGAGGAGGGAAAAATAAACCAAATACTGCAGGAGGTGTGGTGTGACTGCCATTCCCACTGCCTTGTGTTCCTACACCAGCAACACAGGGCACAAGGCAGGACTCGCTGAGACCTTATCCAGCATCAAGAAGCAAATTGATCTCAGAAAGCTCCAAGTCAGAGGGATTCCAGCCACTTCCATCAAAACTGCCTTATAAAGCCCAAGTCGTCTGCATCCATTGGACTTTGGAAAACCAACAGTACCTGTGTTCTTGTTTCCCTTGGAGCTGACCCAAGCTACCATTCCTCTCCGTGCTCTAGTCATGCACAGAGAAGCTTCCTCTTCCTCCTGCCTGTCTTGGGCTACCTGGTCATTTACGACTCACTCCTGCTGCCGGAAACAAGATCTAATAAGAGTCAGCTGCTGTAAGGGACCCCAGACTCTAAATCAGTTCTGCATTAGCAGCAAAGGCTCCATGAAGGAAAAGTCAAAGGCTGCAGGCCATTATAATTACAACTGTCAAAATATAACATTGCTCAAATTGGGAAATATTTTATAAAGGGGTTTTTTTGTGTGTGTGTGCAGAAAATCTCTGCTTGCCTATAGAAAGGCTTCTGTGTTTGCATTTTTTTCTTCCTTATATTAATTTATTTTCTAACAAATGCTACCTCTCTTTAAAATTCTTGCCTGTGCATTTCTGGACAATTTCAAATTTTCTTTAGAAAGTAAAATGTCTGAAGAAATGAAGTTTGGGGGTTTCTGCCAAAAATAAGGCATTTTTCCTAAAGAAAAATTGCAATAGGAAATTTAGTGAACTATCAAAAGCTACTCTTCACATTTTAGAGTCAATGTTTTCAGTTACTCATCATCAAAGCTTGCTGTAAGGGCATCATGGAATCTGTAGTCTCATCCCAGAGTAGAGGGATATCCCATCTGTAGAGGTGAGTGTGGACATGAAGAACTCTCACTGCAGCTCCCATTAGGTAAGGCAATGGCATATACATAAGCCAGAAAAAGAGAAATATTTTCCATTCTAACAACAATTCGGATGAAATTTTTACTGTTAAATTTTTAATGTTAAAAACACCCCAGGCTTTCAGCTCAGCTGTAACTGCAGCTCTGTGATGGCACTATTAAGGCTCCTGTAGTCACTGCAGGCAGTCTGCTCCCCCTGCAAGAAGCTGCTGCATTATTTATCACAACACCAGGGTTAGAACTGGTGTTAACTAACAGCAGTCCCTAAGGGTGGGTAGATTGGGATCCAGAAACATTTATTTGTTCATTTGCTGTCTCTTTCTCATCTCTTTTATCTGATTGTGACTCTGCATTGAGCCAAAGTGTGTAGGAGGAAATTCTGACTGAAGCCACAAGGTTCCTCTGGGCTTCCCCTTTACTGCTGAGCCTCTTGTCCTATATGATACCCATCCATCACCCTTCATAGATCGGCATTTCTGAAGCCCACTTCAGAAAAGGAGGCATTTTAAAGTGGCAAAAAATCTCCACTTTCCTGGCGGAATTCAGAAACAAGAACCCTTCAGCAGTTTGCTGGGCTGCTGCTTATCTGCAGGTCAGCCCTCTCTGACTTGAATATCCATTTTGTCTCTGGTGAGTTCTTCTCCCTGTAGAAGAAAGGAAGAATTAAGCTTTCGGCTAGCTAACCTTTTTCTCCAAGTCTTGCTGACAGCCCAAGGCCCCTCAATAGCTGCAGGCTACTCATACATATTCTCATGAGGTCAAGTCCAACAGTGCAGGAGTGTCACAAAAAACTTCTTAGGGAAGGATTCCCCCTCTTAGAAGGTACAAGGTTACTTCCCAGTTAACACTGTCCTGATGCATTCAGACAGTAGACATCAGGTCTTTGCTTCTCCTAATGCTTTCTGAAAGAGTTGGGTGCCTTTAATTTTATGTCAAATATCAAAGAACAGCTCAAAATCTGGAAAGGTCTTGAGTGCTCTCTTGAAAAAATCCCCAGAGAGCCTAAGAGTGGAATCCTTTCCTTGCCTTCACAGATTTTATTTTATGTTTATAGGAGCCTTTTGCTCTTTGCTGGACCTGAATTGTCTCTGGTCTGTCAGCCACATGGTGCAGATGTCAGCATCTCCTTCCCTGCCAGCATTCTCCCAGTCATTATTCCCAAAACCTGATCTCCTTGTCTGAGCCTCCATGTGTTAAGGAACCCTTTGGGACTACATGATTATTTCCTTCTGCCTGTTGTGTATCCCCTGATGGCTAGTCTGGTGAAAGCCAAGTTCTGACCACAGTCTTAAAACCAGTTCATCTTGTAGGGAGAAGTGCCATTACTTGCAGTTGCAGTCCTTTTCACTAAACAAATCTTGTCACCAGCCTCAAAAAAAAACCTATCCCCCCCCCCAAAAAAAAAAAAACAACCCAAAAAACCCCCAAAAAAACCCCAAAACACAAACACAAACCACTAAACAAAAAACCCCAACCAAACAACACCAACAAAAAAAAAAAAAAAAACCCAAAAAACCCCCAAAAAAACCCCAAAACACAAAAAACAACCACTAAACCAAAAACCCCAACCAAACAACACCAACCAAAAAAAAAAAAAAAAAAAAAACACACCAGAGAAAGGTGGTAACTTTTGAATTCCTTCACATAGTGGAAAGTGCATCTATTTATGTTCTGTTTAAAATTACTTTTAAATTTGACTAAGGCAAACAACAATGGGAAAAAACACCCAAAATTAAGCCAGTGTGTAAGCCAGTAAGGTATGTGTATGTACTAAACTGGGGTCTCCTGGCTTCCCAGCAGGTAAGTCACCTACAGATCCTGCTATGAAATGTTGTGTCCTTCATTGCCTGAAAAGAGAAACCTGAGGGAACACAGGACAAGGGCCTAAACAATAATGGTTGGCCTGGGTTAGTCACCAAATCTTCCATTTCTAGAATGGAAGAGACTTAGAAAAAAAACCAAACTAGTGAAAGAATCAAAACACCAAGAGGTATTTCTTCATCCAGCCTAGAGTTAAGTCATGGAATTCTTTGTCACAGGATGTTTGGATATAAATAATGTAATTACTAGAGGCTAAATTAAATGGGAAAAATCATGTAGAGCTGTTAAACACAAGGATATTAAATTCTGGAAGTCTGGAAATACATGCTTGAAGTCTGCCTTGTTTGTCCTTTCCTAAGCATCCATTCTGCAGGTCTGAGAGGGGCCAGAGTAGGTGAACCTTTGCTCAGCTGCTGTGTTGAAGGACCACACGGTGCTGTGTGTGTTTAGAGGACTTGCATTTCAGCCCATATTGCTCCTTTAGAGGGCCTTACTACTCTCCAAAGCTTATTGCTTTTTCCTTCCCTTGCCAGTCCTGCTTTCCACTGGCTGATGAGGCAGACCTGTGTGTCTGCCCTGCTGACCAACAGAGGATGTTAAGCCTTTTCCACCATAATCCTCTGAGGTGAAAGTGAGGGGTACAGAGTCAAGCGTGCTGCATCTCTGCCGCAGCTGTCTGCGATCTCCTGCTCCCCTCTGACAGATGGGAAATAGCCTGAAGCAAAATTGAGAGGAGCCCTGTTTATTTTGGGACTGCAGATTACTGTCAAACATGAAGAGAGACAATTATTTCCATTGTGGAAAATGTGGTATTAGTGAATGAGCAGTTCCCTCCACCTCGCCTTTGTGTTTTGCTTGTCTCTAAGGAAGGTTTCCTTTCTTTTTGCAGCACAGGCTTGAATTAAGTGGGCAGAAAAGAATTTAAATACAAATATTTGTAAACTAAGTGGTTTTCCCGAACAAAGTAGATCCAGATGACAGTCTGCTGGCTGCAGCATCTCGGTGCCTGTCACACCACTGCCCCTTTGTTTGGCAGCTGGGTACCACAGGAGGCATCCCAGGGGACACAGCCAGGCCAACAGGCAGCACCACTGTTGGGGGATGGCAGAGGGACAGCCCACTCAGAGTGTGCCCAGTGGCAGGGTGGGGGACACAGGCGTTTTTGGCTGCTGTCAGTCTTACACAAATTGTGTTACAAGTGCCAAACTGCCAGGCCTGAAGGCCATGAGGAGTGTGGTAAAGCTGATGATAGAGAGTCTGAAGGTGCAGAAGATGCTGTGAAGTTTCTGAAGATCTTGCTGGTGTCTGATTGGTTTGTCAGGGGTCAAACAGACCCTGTCAGTAGTGAAGGAATATGAGGAGCAGTGTGGATGAGCAGCTTCTGAGGCAGCAAAAGCTCTAGACAGCTCTCACAGTTCATCAGTTCATGAGAGCAGGGCAAGATTTTTCTTGTGTAATCTTTTTTTGACAGAAAAAATTTGTTTGCCATATCCTAAACCATCTGAGGGATTTGTTAATGGCTTAATTAGGAGAATTCTCTCATGTCTCAGAAGGTCAAAACCTTCTGAGTTTATGTTCATAGGAAGCCTACAAACCCTGAGCTGGGTGTGCTCTCTTGAGAATGGCCAGCAGCTAAAGCCTTCTCTGGAACCACAAGTGATCCAGACCCAGACCCCTTGCTCAGAATATGTCTAAGAAGTCCCCACCTTTATCCAAACCTTGATGAATGGATACTTGTGTTTGCATTGTTTTTCATGGAAAAGCTTCAAACCAGCTCTAATCCATCCTGAAGAAAACACAGAAGAAAAATATTGGAAGCACAGGTTGAAAAATGCACTTTTTACCCATCAGTATGAATTATCATCCCAAGGTTGTACTTGCTAACATAATTTCTGCCTCATGTTGCTCAGCTCCCACAGCTCACCCCTGCAGTCATGGGCTCTGACCAGTGTAGGTTTGCAGGGCAGCGCTGCACCCTTCAACTGCTGCTGAGCTGCATGTGCCAAATGCCAGGAGAGTGCCAGGTTCAGCTCTGCTAGATGTTATTTTTAATTCTTAATAGTGCCCTGAGGCCCTTGTTACTTTCCATTGTTTGTTTTGGGGGAAACTGTACTGCCAAGGTCTGCTCTCTTGTTCTTTTTCTGCAAAGGCCTGAAATATCTTTTTTCATTTGTTCTACAAAATAAAGCATCTCTGAAAATGGCATATACCAGATTTTCACCCTCCCCGGGTTTAAACCACAAATGTCTGACTCCTGACAGTTTCTCTACTGTTAACTTGATCTTTTTGCAGTGGCTGCTCACACTCTCTTGTCTGTCTGTACAGCTGTGGCAGGACTTGATGGGAAGGAAGGAAGACAAACTCCTGGTACAGAATATCTGCGTGGAGCAGCCCTCCGGGTCATCAGGATGGCCATCCCCATCGACAGGGAGGCTGATGCTGGGCCCTCTCCCCCAGTCTCTATGAAATATATCCCACATTAACTCACCCATCACATTACTGAAGGGGGCACTGATGTATTTGATTAGTAAGAAAGCTCTGAAGGAACCCATCTGTCTTAGCATTTGGACGGATATTTATCTCTTTCATGGGTTTCTTTTGTCCAAAGGAATCGTTTACTCTGATGTGAAATAATGCAAGATCTGGTCTCTTTGGGGATTTCAGCAGGAAGCTATCCTCCCTAAGCCTCATTTTAATCTCCTGTTGTCGTAAATCAGGAATAACCGCAAGAAAGTCAGTAAAATTAAGCTTGTGAAAACTGATGTACGAAACTGGGGGGCCTCTGATCTCCAGCAGCAATGGAAATGAACTCACTCCCTGAATCTATTTTCCCTCTGGATGCAAATATTGCTGGTATTTCAAGACACTCAGATATGGCTCTGAACATTGTATGTTTGAATTTTATGCCCAGGCTTTGGAAAGTGGCTCCTCACATTATTTTACTGACCAGGTGGAAGGAAATATTCTACCCTAGAAGCAGAAGAAGAATAGAATATCCTATTCTTCCCCAGAAAGAAGGGAAAAATATCTCCTTCTGGAGAAGGGTCATGCTAGATCAATACAAATAAGCAATTTTGGTTGTGTAGAAGAAATTTCAAACCTACTCATATCCCAACCAAGGTGCCGCCACACACTTCCTGATCACATCAATTAAAATTATGGGTATAGATCAGACTGAAAAAGGAAATCTAAAGAATATTCCTGTGATATCAGAGCAGCCTATTTCTAAAACTTGTGTGACCACAGGAGCTCCAGGAAACAATTATTTTTCTTTTTTTCTGCCTATCCAGCAGATAAAGTCATGAAAAATATTTTTACAATTTCTTCTTTATCAAATGGATAAAATCTGAGCTTAGTTCCTTTCCTGATTCACATAAATGGCATGGATTCTGATTTAAAACCTTGTTTAATTGGAACTGCAAGAATAAGAAAATATTTTAAGATTTTGCCATGCTGAAAATATGAATTTAAGTATAGATTTTCAACAATCTGACTTGCAAGATGCCATTTTTAAATTCATTTCCTATCAACATTTTATTTGTGTCAGACGGTATGAATGGTCTGTTCACTTTCATAGTATGGGGAGATGCTGAGATTTCAGACCATGCAGGAAATACCAGTTAATGCCATTCCTTCTTGAAATTCTCATGCTTTCACATTAAGGTTTGGCATGAGACCAGGTTTAAGAGTGAAACACTGCCTGTCTGTCAGAGTTTTATGGTTCTTCCAGTGATGCCTGGGCACCTTATTGTTTTTGTTAAAGCTTGAGAGATACACAGAGAAGTGACCTTTCTGCTTTCACAACTTGTATGAATAAAGGGGCAGACCTGGATGATGGTAAGGTAAAATTTCACTGTGTGAGAAATTTTCACTTTTAAAACTGAGATGTCATTCTGAGTGAATGTGAAAAGATAGTTTTCATGGATTTCCCTGGGTATAAAATGTTGAAACGTTTCAATTTGTTGCTGTCAATGCATCATCTGCTGCTGGTATGGAACTGCTCTGTTTTTATAGCATCAAAACATGCAGCAGTATGTTAAACATGACACCTGGTATACCCAGGAATATTTAATATACTTTGTGAATGACGATGAAACTAGCCAAAGCATCGAACATAATTTTCAAAATAAAGCAAAGGATGGGGAGCCATGGAGCAGTAGTCACTGTGCTGAGTCTCAGCGTGACCACTCTGCTCTGTGCTGATGACAGGCAGGACAAGGACCCCTCTGCTGTGTCCTGAGTCCTGCTTGAAGTGCCAAACAGTGATGTGTAGTCTGGCTCTTCACAGGACATCCTGCTGCTTACTGAGCACCAGTGTAACAGTAGCAGCCCAGCCTCACTCCAGCCCATGACACTGGACTCTGGCTCTTTGCAACCTTTCTGAAAAACAGCTTCTTTTGCAGAGTTTGTTGCTCTGGACAAGAGGAGAAGTCTCAGCTGCATTTCCTGATGGAGTCTCAAGGTGCTGCAATGTTTAATTAATCCTAAAATACTATCTGATATAGGAAAGTCCTACCAACTACCAAAATTATATGGGTTTAAAAAAACTCCTAGATTAAGAAAAGGAAAGTGGCTGCTGACATGAATGTCTGACAAGAACATCTACTGATACTAAATTTAGGGTTATATAAACTACATGGTTGGAAACCTTCCCTTTACATCCACTTAAAATATATACCTGGAGCAGCTGTGTTTGCCAGCATACGCCCCACGCTTCCCCTGTGTGTCACTCTGGGGGCTGAAGTGTAAGTCACCCCCATCCCGTGAGCCCTGGCTTTGTGGCCCTTCCCTGAGGAACAGGCTCTGCAGCTTTCCATCCATCGGGCACTAGCAGGGACTGTCTCTTGTGATGGCTGTCACCAATTTGTTCCTCTCTAATTTCTTCACCCTCCCCCTGCCCGATCATGGTACGCACATCAAGAGGCTGTGATAGGCATGTTTGAATAAGACAAATGAACAAAGACATTCCCCCTGCATTTCCCACTCGATAAATTACAGATGGGACTGAACAAACCCCCTCCATCCACTGTGTCATTATGTATCTGCCACTATTGCTTTCCAAGAGGAAGGATGAATATAGCTTTAAATGATTAGCTGCCTTATGTACTACCATGTCTCAAAGCAACAGGGGGGTAACACAGGCAAATAGCTACACAGCAAGGAAGTACATGAAGGCTGAGCATTCAGGACTCTCTAACAACTGTGGTTTCTTTATAAAGAGCATTAAAGATGGTTTTAATGTACTGTATACGATGCAACAGATGCAGGATGCCTCTGGCAAAACTCCTCTGGTCTAAAGCTGACTGAAGACAGTTTGATGATTTGCAGGGAGCTGCAGATCCCAGAAGGGGAATAGTACATACCTGTCAGCTGGTAATCAAAGCTCAAACTGGCCTTGGAAAATCTTAATTAGTACTGACATCAACACAATTCTGTGAGCTTGGGAACAGTCAGAATTTGGTGCCTTTGCCCTGTTCTCTTCCACCCCAGTCTCAGTCCTGCTGAATTTTGGGGCCAGCTCACTCTGGCACGTGCACAGGCCTCTGACACCACCTGGTGCAGTATCCCTGTCCCCAGGCTGAGCAGGAGCAAAGAGCAGTGCTGGCTCCTGTCTATTCCTGCTGCCAAAGGTGACTGTAGCAACTTCAATATGGCAATGACATTGATAAATACAGAGCAGGAGCATGCTCAAGGGATAACGAAACATATCCTAGCAAGCCCTGAGAAGGACGTGGAAAGTAAAGCAAAAGGCTACAGTCTGTCATCTCCCAGAAATACAACGATGCTTCAACCTCAGAGGGTTTATATCAATTAGGAATGGAGTTACACTGAATCTTCAAGTCCAAACTGTGACATGGATCTCGTGTCCCTTTCCTTTCTGTGCAAACACCCCTTTCCTTTTTAAGGACTTCAGAATTCAAACTTCTCTTACATATTGTGATGACTATGATGATTGCCTTCATAAATAAATTACCTTATTTGATTTAATCTCCCAGTAGACGTTCCATCTATAGCTTGTCTTGTCTCCTTTTGCTCCCTGCTGCCTGTGCCAATTTCTCCATATGATCTGGCTACATAAGCCTCCCCAAGCTCCCGTAACATATTCACTAGAGACAAATTTTGCATGGAAGCTGAGAGACAGAGCAGGCTCTGCAGGGGGAAAATGAGAGTTTCACTTCATGTTGCTCAGAGGGAGCTGTGAACAGAGGAAGTATCTCTCTGGGAGTGAGACGAGCCCATGTCTTGCACACTCTTTTCCTGAACTGGATCCAAAGATGGATTTCTCCACAGATCTGCAGCTATGTCAGTGGGATGCTCAGGACTTTAAAGAAAACTAGAATGTCCATCTGTGGACCCAGCTTCAAAGTTTCCTTAAGTCCTGGGAGAAGATGAAACTATTCCTACCTCCAGTTTCTTTATACTGCATATCCTCCATACTCCCAGCCTCTTTTAAGAAAGACTGAAGCCAGCAGAAACTTAACTGTGAAGTCTCCAGCAGTACCAGAAGGAAGGGAAAGGAAATATTTTCTGCTTGCATTGTTATAACTAAAAGAATAAACACTCTCCTGCAGACAGCTTGACAACAGTGTGGAAGCCTGCTAACACCCTCACATCTGTGAGGTGCAGACCTTCACACACATTTCAGGCTGATGCACTGTGACACGGTGCCAGTTCCGAATGGCTGGACGTGTCTGAGCTGTGCCAGCACTGGTGGGTCTTTCAAGTGCACTTAGTAGGGCCTGGTGGGGCTCCAGAACTGGACAGGGTGTGGTTGGTTGATCAGGACTTGATTTCTCAACACAGTCAATGAGATGCTCATGGGATGGAGAGCGAAGAAGAGAATTGTACTTGGTGCAACTGGAGTTTTTCCCAAACCTCCTACTATGTGAAGACTAAATTCTGACCTATTTTTAGAAATTTCCCCAAAAAAGTCCCAACAACAACTAAAAGAAAAAATATATTGGAAAGCTGTGCCTGTCTTGAAAGAAGAGAAAACCAGAATTTGTTTTTGTGTCAGAGAGGTAAATAAGTGGAGTGAATTCAGTGGTTATCTGGCTAGGAGTGACCAAAATTCTACAAGCCCCATATGGGGCATATGAAAATGTCCATTTGTCTGGAAACCATAACAACGCTGCTAGTGCCAGGGGGGACAAATATCCAAGAGCGGTTTCTAGACAGGAGATGACACTGTCCCCAGGGCTCCCATTGTTCCACAAACACGGCAGCTGGTCTGGTCTGGGAGCAACATGGGATCCAGGACAATGCAGTGGGGTTTGTCCCAGCATCCCATGCTGGTTTGCATCCTCCTGCCCCTGCAGTTTGGACTCCCCAGCAGCCCTCCTGTCAGCACAGCAACACTGTCAGTCTCAGGATGTTGCCACACATGTAATGGCTCTAAGCACAAGGGTGGGTTACACCCACAGTAGCCTGGGAACCTCTGTCACAGAGGCCTTTCCATTTGCAAGGAAGCAAATCCAACCAGCCTGGAAATTACAACCGTCAGACGTCATCCCCGAGGCTGCCGAGGGTATGGACAATCTTGGCAACTTTTCTTCTCTCTATTTGAATCTAAAACTAATGGCAAAGCATCTTTTACCTAATACTCCCAAACTCACTAATGGCCAGAACTGGTCTGGTTCTGGGCTGACACTGCCAGTGGCTCATGATGCATTTACTGGTGCTCTGTGGAGGATGTGCTGGTCACTCCCTTGGCCAGATCTCTTCATTCTTTCTACATACCAGCTTGCATGCAAAAGCATCTATAAAGACAGCAAATACTTTCCTCATGTTGCCAGTTGAATGACTTCAGGATGGCCAGAGGAGAGTGGAGAGAAGGAAGATAGTCCATGCACTGAAGGAGTGCAGTAGGGAATGGAAAGAAGCATGAGGTATTGAGTTCTGATGTAAATGAGGGAACTGCTTGTAAACTCCTAAATTAGACCAATCATTCTAAATTTATAGGAATGCAAAAAAAAGTCGCATCCGTTGCTGTCTTTTGCCAACTGTAAGCCTGCCAGTGCAATTTTTAGACTAGTGGGAGGAAGTTACATATATACTCACTTTCTTTCTCTTCCCTTTCACTTGGTGTCAAGTTTCAAGCAAAAATACCTTTTGGTAGTGGAGGATGATTTTCTACATTCATGGGGTGCACACAGATCTGCTCCACAAACACTCTCATGCTTGATCAAAAGGACTTGCTCACAGGCAGTTCTTCAAAGTACTCAAATTTTGTTCGATAATCCATAAATCCATTACAATTTGACAAAGACTGTAAAAGTTTTTGTCTCAGATCTGATTTGTAGCATACAGATACTGTCATGGCAGCACAGATCCACAGCAAGACTTACAAGTTATCTAGAAACATGCAACTGAAGCAGCTGAAAGGAACAGCAAACATAATTCAAGGCATCCATTCATACTTTAAAACCTCTTCTGTGGCAGAAAAATGTCCCACTTGCCACAGAAATGTCCAGTAATGTGGCATACTTCACACATGAGTGCAATTGAGGAAAGGCAAACCTTTAGAGAGAGGAGGTGCTGGAAAGAGCTCTCATTTCCCTGCTCTGGTAAAAACTGGCACAACTGTACAGCCATCAGAGGTGGCCATGAAGGACCCACATTCAATGACATGCCCAGGTTCTGACTGAGCGTAGCAAACAGAAGAAAATGATTTCACTGTAGAGAAGCACAACTTTTGCTGCCTGCACTCATCTGAGGAGAAATGTCCTTTCTAGACAGCTATTAAAACTCACCGTGTTGTTTAGCCTATAGCAAACCAGAGCATTATCCCATTCTCCTCTGGAAGTAATAAAAGGAACATTAAACCAGGAGTATTTTCATGGCTAGTCTGTTAATGCCCTATTTCCCTCCCCTTAAATTCAGCTTCTTACCTATGGCTTTACCTCTATTCAAGAAGCTGCAGCCTGCAAGACTACGGGGTGAAAGATCCCCAACCAGAGCCTATTCACCAGGCAAAGGTCACCCTGCTGGAGAATGGCTCATGTCAGATTCCAGGGCACGGCCCAGCCAAGTGCTGGACATGAAACACCAAGGATGGGCCTATTTTAAATGCTATGCCATGCCCAGCTATGCACCATAGTCAAGGGTTGCCATAAGACCTGAGATGATCCAGCTCTAACAATCCCAGTGTTTTCTCTCACAACCCCAGCCAGCTTCAAATCAGTGTAAGAACTTGTGCTCCTGCCTTTACAAAGAGATATTTACACTGCACAGGAGCACAGTAGGTTATGCCTGGCAAAAGTTTATACTGTGAGCTTCTATGAGGCTGCATTCTGTGAGCAGAAATTGTGAACCCTGCCATCTCTCCAAACACAGCTTCTGGGCCAAACTGCCCCACTGCCCTTCTTTCCCTGCTCCCCCTACCTGGCACCCCAGCAAGCAGCAAGGCTGTCAAGGGCTGCAGGTGCTGGGCTCCCTGGTGCCTGAGAACAGTTCCTATAGTCTAGAATGTGATCAGCTTGGAAAAGCACCAGGGCACTGCTGAAACTATTGAAGAGGGAAGACAATGTGTCTTGGCACTTCCAGAGAAGAAGATTTGATTCCTTTCCTGGTCTATTGTGGCTGGTCTTACAAACCCACAGGTTTTCTTGTCCACAATCAATCCTGACTAGTAGCTGAGTGTGAAATTATTTGAGGAGAAATAAGGAACTAATTTGTCCCATCAGCTTCCAGGTGGCCATTGGCCAGAACTTGACAGTCAAAGCAGAGCAGGAGTCCTAATCTTCATCCAAAGCTGAGTCCAGAGCAGTTCAGGCACATCTTTGGTTTTTAGCAGCAGCCTTCAGGAATTTATACATGATTTCTCATCCAAACTCACCCACCTGCCCAGATGCATTTTTTAGGAGGCTGTCTCAAGTCTTCTGAGCACATCAAAACACAATCCAAAAAGTGATATGTCCTGCTGTCAGCATCATTTTGAATATGTGTAACGGGATGGATTCTTCTGAGGAGCTCATCCATTCCAAAATCCTATTCCATATGCATAAGTCCCTAACTCCTCATTGTCTATTTCTCACATGCATAGGCAGCCATTGCAGTATCCCCCTGGAGTGGGAGATAGCCAGGGTGATTTCTCCAGGTCCCAAAATAGTATAAACCCTCAAGCATTGCTGTGAGTTGGCTTCTTGCAACCTCTACATCCCAACTGTTTTTGTGCCCTGTGTATTGAGGAAAAGAGGATTAAAGGTTAATTACTAGGCTAATAAAGTAATCATGGATTTTTTTTTGTTTCCTCTAAGGTTGCAAAATGCTTTCTGTTTCCCTGGTTACTCCACTGTCCCAATAGGAAGAGCCGAGTGTAAAAGTCTCATTCTGAAACAAGGGAACCAGTGCGAGTTGTTTCCCACTTTATTCTCATTTCCATTCTCCAAGTCCTGATTGGATCCAGAAAGAAGCCACGGTTACAAGAGGATCTCAGATGTGTTCAAGAGCCCCATCCAGCTGACAATTTGAGCAAAGTGCAGAGCACAGGGAAGCTTCCCCCATAGTCATGACCCTTAAGGACTACTGGGTTGATCAGAGTCATGCTAAAAACAAAATTGTCCTGTTTCCTAGGGTTTTCATCAGAAAATAGTTGCTTGTGTACCAAAGTCTCCTTTTCACATACATTTGACATGAGATGAGTATAGGGTGACCCTTTTTGACTTTGGATTCAGTATTTCCACTCTGACTTCTCCCTGAGCTGTGCTGCCACGCTGTACCCAACCGCTCTCCTGTCCCACCCTGGCATTCGAGGAGATACTATCTCCCCATTTGGTGAATTCAACTCTCCACCACTTGTGCTTCTGCTTTGTGACTTCTGGTGCTCATGTAACCAGAATCAACTTTTTGTCAACGCATGAGCAGATTTATTCAGGGACTATGTGGGGCTGGTCTCCCAGCCTGCCCTCTGCTCCACAGGCACCACCCAAATGTCTTGAGGTATGTCTCACATGGCTACACAGCCTCTTTTCCCCACACCAGGCACCTCCCCAGCTCACAACACAGCTGGGCCCAGCCCTGGATATTCTCTAAATTCTGCTGATCTGCCAACATTCCTGCAAGAAAATGTGTTTGCTGAAATGCTTGTGAAATGCCAGCATGAGAGGATGTGGACAAAGCCACACAGAAATCATTTCTGTTCACAGGGAGCGCTTGAGCTTCCTCAGCCCTCATTGCCACCCTCGCCCTTGGGGCTCTCACTGCCCAAAGGGGTGAGGGTCACCTCTGGCAGGCGTGGGCTGCAAGCAGAGCAGAGGGGACTGCGTCCAGCAGGCTGGGGAAGGTGCCTGAGAGGGCAGCCAGGACTCCCTGCAGTGGCAGAGGGGAGCAGAGCCCCCACACCCACCCCCAGGATGGAGTTTGCACCAAAAACTCTCCTGGTTTCACCACAGTGCTCAGCACCATGAAGGAAGGTGCCATGCCCACCTTGAAATGCCAGCTCCCAGTTTTAGGGATCATCAGCATTTTCGTTCAGTTTCATTGTGATCACTCCAATCACTATTTATTACTGTAGATAGTAATAATGGTAAAGCCCTGTTCTGTGGTCCTCAGTTTCCCCCTCTGGGACACTCACTTTTGATAGCTGCCAGCCACTGGGGTGCTAATGTGCTGTCAGGATCGACAACATCCACTGTACATGTGTACTGTGATTGCAGTACAAAAGCTTTGAAAGGACACAAACCCACCCCTCTACACAGTCCTGTGGAGTTGGGAGTAGGTTTCCCCTCAGATGATCCCTCTGCAATATGGCAGCCAGCCCTCAGTGTAACTCCTGAAGGCAGCAACCTCTCCAACCCCACTGCAGCTTAGCTGCGCTATGCCAGGGAGTTTCCCCTGGGAGCTCTTTAGGATAGACAAGCCTCCAGGGACCAGTGCAGCTCTTTCTTAGTCTCATCTGTTCAGGTCCCATTCCTGCACTGTGGAGCCTTCTGGGATGTTTATCCCACAACAAAGCTGTCAAGGGAGGGGGTGCTGTTCAACCCCTCACTAAAATGGGGACCTACAAACCAAGTGATTTCGGAGGTTCAATGAGCATGAGTATCTCTTTAATTTCTCTGCCCTCTTGTGCTATTTCCTCATTGTTTTCTTCTTTTCTGTGCTTTTATATCTCAGGAATAGGGAGATCCAGCCCAGCTGGGAAACAGCATTACCAGAATATGAGTAATTTTTTCTGAAAAGGGAAGATCATGAGTTATTTCTGGTCCAAGAAGGGGCTGGAAGTATCTGACATCTCCAAATGTCTGGAAAGCTTTTCTGATAGAAACTGAGCCTCACACGGGACATTCACAAGGGCCATTGTCCAGGGATCTGAAGAAAGCCCTGATGGCCCAACACAGTGGGGGCTACCATGTGGCAATGCTGAGCTTGCCCTGTCTGGGGTTACCCTGGTGAAGGTAACCACCACTCCTGAGCTAGCACACAGCTCTTGGGTACCACCATGGCTTTGTAGGGGCTCCTGGGTGCAAGCTTCTTCTGGGAGCCACCCCCACTTCTCCCACTCCTCCATTCAGACACTGCTCTTGGGATTATTTTTTTCTCCCCTCTGACAAAGCACACACAGATGGTGTGTTGTCTGCCACAATCAAGGGGCTCAGGTGAGTAATGGAGAATGGCAGGACTTGGCATGTACTTGTTTGCCTTAGTGCAATTTTCCCATAATTGCACTTCCTAGCTTTTCAGCATCTGCGAAAGATCAGCTTGTGACACAGCAAAATTGGCCTCACATTTTTCTGGAGTTTGCATCAGGTTGGAAATTGGGCATCCTTCATTTGGCTTAAATCATTTTGGAAGGGTGGGGAGAAAACCACCCCATTTTTGTGCATAGTCTGTGCTGCCTGGACTTTAAAGCCTAGGAGGAAAAGCATGGCCTGTCAAACATATTTAGGTCAACCCTCTGGTGTTGCTTTTTTGTGTTGTTTTTAGAAAGGTGTTGATGAAACTGGCACAAGTTATTTAGTTTTCCCAGGCCTTGAGGTAAATGCACAAAATACTGATCAAGGATGACCCTGGAGCACTATAAAGCCAAAACTTGGACTCAAAATAGTTCAGAGATGCAAAGAACGGGGAGAGGTTGTGCAGACAGACAGCTTTACTCTGCCAGACAACTCTTTCTTAACTCTCCTCATATCCTCCATTTCTGTCCTTTGTATGTACGTAGTGGCCAATAATGCAATAGAGGAACAATGAGAAACAGAAATAGCTTCAGGACTGAAGTGACTGACCTTCCTTGTCACCTGGGAGAGGGATAAACTAGGCTGTGGCACATAGAGGCACTAAGGATGACAAAGAGCA
Organism: Pyrgilauda ruficollis; assembly: GCF_017590135.1. Classification (NCBI taxonomy): domain Eukaryota; kingdom Metazoa; phylum Chordata; class Aves; order Passeriformes; family Passeridae; genus Pyrgilauda; species Pyrgilauda ruficollis. The sequence goes on from NW_024512543.1 coordinate 11,132,602, forward strand.
GCCCCTGGCTCATGGAGCCTGCAGTCGCAATGATTAGAAACAGAAAACAAACCTTGGAGGTTTCTGGGGAAATACCTTCTGCTCAGACAATCTCGGAGACAGCTTGGGATCATGCTCTGTTATTTATCAAGGATTGCAGGTTTTTGGACTGGAACAAACATATATCCTGGTATCTTCCCCAGTATATTTCAGGTTTCTTCAAGCTACAGCATTAAATTGAGTCACTGGAACACATAGTTCTCCAAAACTAAACTTGTTTCTCAACAAATGGGAAAACAAGGTTTACTCTTCTGAAAAACCCTAACTTTATGGATCCTGTTGCACACATTCACAGCAATGGTTCATAGCTAATAATTCACACTATTCAGCCAGGCAGCATTGAATTTTTACAAAGGTGCTGAAGCATTTTTTTCCTTATCAACATCCCTTTCTGGCCACTGAGTACTCCTAGGATTAGTTAAGGTTCCTTGTTTTTTTTGAGATAACTAAATCCCATATTTTGTCAGTGAAGTTTTCCAAGTCAGACAAGTCACCTATTTCCGTTCTCTACTTTAATGAACAGATTATCATCAATTTATAATAAAATTTTAATGAAAATCATCAGCTTAGTTTATGCTCAGATTAAAGCTTTGTCATAAAAGGGACAACAGCACCACTAAGGAAATCTTTTGCTTTTTTCACTTTTTATTCTGTTGATGTTGCTTTTACTCTCAACATGGCTGAAAACAGCTGTGTACAAACAGCTTTAGTAGTGTTGGAAATCCAAACAAAATAATACCTGCCTGTGGCATGAGAACTGCATTACCCTGCCAGGAGAGGAGTTCAGTTTCATGACCCAGCCAGATGAAAAGGCATAAAAAAAGCTTACAGAAAAATGCTGAAAGGAATGGAGGTTTGTTGCTGGTTTGTTTTGTTGGGATTTTTTAATGAGTTTGGTTAATTTCCAGTTTGGTCTTGTCTTGTTTTTCTTCTTTCATTAGAGACTGTAGCTAGATACACACTTATGAGTCATATCTCAGTGCCTGCTCTGATGCTCAGGATACTGAGACTGAGGTTTGGCCTCACATACAGACACATGTGCAATCAAAAAAAAAAAAAAAAAAAAAAAAAAAAAAAAAAAAAAAACAAAAATTGGGACTTGCAGCTTGCTGTGGCTTTTACCACTGAAGTCAGAGCTAATCAAAAACTAAATACTTACTTAGCAAGAGGCGGCTCTTCTGCGTTCTGAATTACATCAAGTAACTGGAGCTACATGTCTTTCCATCTGAGTTATACTCCAGACCTGCAAAGTGATACCCAAACCGCTTCTCCATCCAAATATTTTTCCCATCCAATGACTAGCAGGAAAAAAATCTTCAGAGAGCTGTCTATGTTAATATTGAGCATCTGGGTATGCCTAAGGAATGATGCTGCAATCTCTTCTCAATCCTCCTCTTGCTGGAGAGCTGGGGAGGGAGTTAACTCTTTGTCTCCAGGGATGAGATAAAGTCCCTGTTCACACTCTGGTGCAAAACCTGGCACAGTCCTTCTGCTCAGATGTGCAGGCAGGCACAGTGCAGACACAAGCAGCAAAAGGTGAGAGGAGACAGTGCTGAATTCTTCTCTCATGCCAGTCCAGCGGCAATACTGATTCAACAGCCAGCCACAATCAGTGGGTTTGGCCCTGTGCCAGATAACTACAGGCATTTACTGACCCCAGGTGGCATCTGCCCGAATTCACTTACACTTAGAATGTACAGCACAGTGAAGTGCTGCTGCAACAGGAGCCAAAAGCATCAGCAGGCAAAAGGAAGAAAAGCTAAGAGAAGCAACTGAGTATTGGAGAGTTTAGAAATTAAAGTTAAATTAAAACTTGACGCTTGTTACCGGCACAAACCTCAAAATGATGTAATACCAGAAAACAACCACAACAGCAAGACAAGAGGGCTTCTCACCTAACAAGTTTGCTGTTGGAGCAGGACATGCTGCAAGGGACAATATAGTCCTTTCCATGGAGCAGAAGACACTTTCAAAGGCATTGAGGTCCAGGGCCACCTGCTGAGTCCCAACTCGATTAAGATAGTGACAATGCTCCCCTGGATTTCTAAGAGAATGGGATTTTACATCTTAAGTTAAGGAACAGAGTGAAAAGAGCTTTTCCAAGGTTGGATCAAATAATAAACAAGGAAGGGAACAAGCTGTGATGATGTGAAAGCACCCAGAAAGTGATGCAGGGACAGCTGCTGATTCAGCCTCAGCATCCTCTGCTGGGGCAAAAATGTTATCTTATCTTATTTCTGAGCCATTGAGTCTTCTTCCCACAGAAAACAGAAGGGTTTCATGCCCACAGGGTCAAAAGAAGCAGGGAAAATATGCACCATCTTGTCACTGCTGGTAGTTATCAGATTGTTTATAATCCAGGTAGCTCTGAGAACCAGGAAACTTGCATCCTGCAAGAGTGGTTGCATCCTGCCCACTGTGCTCTCCCATGCCCTGTGTTGTAGATCAGTGTGTTCTGCTGTCTGCTCTAAAACTGCCAAGCTAAAAACCAAGTCCAGGTTTCAGATAAAAGCCACAGCCAATTATTTATTCCTAGAAGTAGCTGAAAATGTTTAAAGTTACTTTCCATTAAAAAGGAATGCTTCATTCATCTTGAGGGTTGTTTTGCTTTGTTGTCTTCAGGGGTTTTGGTGAAAATAGTGTCATTTGTGGCCTTCTTTCATTGAAAACCTAATGATTAATTCTAGTAATAAAAGTCTATTATTTTGGGTTTTTATTTCAACAAAACTGAGAAATCACAAGGTATGGGCTTGGAGGGATATTGCACTTTTTCCTTTGGCAGTCAATTCTGCACTTTTTTTTGTTTTGAAAGCAGCCTTTGCATTTCCCTGAACAGAGAGAAGACGTGAAGGAGGAGAAAAAAAGGTATAAAAAATAATGAAATACAAGAAAATGACTAAGTGTGCGTAAGTAGAGAAAAAGCCCACAAAACTTTGCAACCCTGCAGAAAAAGCAGGACTTCAAAAATCACCTTTCTTTCTCATTGTTGGGGTTTTGGTGGTTTTTTTTGGGTTTTTTTTTGTTTGTTTTTGTTTTTGTTTTTGTTTTTGTTTTTTTGTTTTGTTTTGGTTTGGTTTGGTTTGGTTTTTTTTTTGTGGTGTTTTTTTTTAAATTGGTTTTGTTTTTTGGTGGGTTTTTTTTGGTTGATGTTCCTTGCCTTAACACCTTCATAGAGCTCAGCTGTCTCAGAGAGAGAAGAACCCTGGGGCCCTGCTCCTCAGCAGCATCCAGGCTTGCATGCACTGAATAGTGTGCCACCATAAGAGAGTGACAGATGAGTGGCTTCCCTTCCAACCCCCATGTCGTGCTGAGTAGCCAGCCCTGGGTATTCACATTGGATCCTGACCATGGCAGCCCAACCACTGCCACCGTGCTGGGGTGGCTCTTCCAGCAGGTGACACATTTCACTGTATGGTTACCGGAGAAGCCCTGCTGGCGCTGGTGCCTTGGCAAGACATCACAGAGTCTGCAGCCTTACAGTGAGGGAGGGGAAATACAGTGCAGTCTGCTGCACCTGGCAGGTTTTTAATTTGGGTTTGTGTCTCTGTGCATGTCTGTTGAACATGGTTAGAAGGAGAGGTGAGGAAAGGGAAGTGTTTGTATCTCATCCTGGGACAGAAGAGGTTTTCAAATGGCCTGACTGCAAATCCCAGAACAAAACAGCCTTTAATCTTGGAGGGAATCTAGTCCAAGAGCATTCCCATTTCTAGCTAAAACTGAATTCTTGCCCAACAGCCTTGCAGTCACATTGCAATTAAAACACTCTGTTTACTTTCAGATGCAGTTGTAGTAATTTTGTCTTCTTGCAGTCAGCTGTGAGTTAGGAGAAGGTGAAGAGTATGATGTGGCTGCCACATCCCGCATGATTTCCTACCTAGATATTGTAAATTATGTGTGCAACGAGCCCTGTTATTGTGCAGTAACAAGGAGGAAATCCCTGCAATGTAATTTGCAATGCATCATCTTCTGCAGGCCAGTTTCACAGGCTGATATGGTTCTGCTTTACTCTCTGGTTTGCTGTCAACAGCTCTTCTCCATATACAAGCATAATATATTTTTTATGAGCAGGATATAATCACTTCAAATCACCCAGGAGATTCTCACCAAGCTGCTCCAGCTGAATGCCAGCTATCACTAGGATGAGGGGAAAGTGGGGTGCTGCTTCCATCTGATTGCCTCAAGCCCACTCCACAACCTGGCACCAGCCAAGAGTCACCTGGAAACAACAGGTCATAAAACCAGCTCTGAAAAAGCTACAGCTACTCACTCTGATAGTTCACAAATTGACTTTCTCTCTGTCTTTTATTTTTCATAGGGCCAGTAAATGGAAAATTGGTCCCAGCAATCCACAGGGTGGAGCAGAAAGGTGCTTAGGAATACTGCCATATTCCAGAAGCTCAGCTCTTTGCTACTTAGTATGAACGGGGGTCTGCAGAGTTACTATCCCCCTGTAACTCCAAAGATGAGCAGGAATGATTTTTCTCATGTTCCTTGAGAGATGGTAGAGCTTCCAGCCCACTCTTATCACTAGCCTTGGGAAGAGAAAACCACCAAGGGACTCCTTCTCCTGGGGACAGGCCATTTCCAAAGTGGAATGATGTTGAGTGCACCAGGCAGCTGACCTCTCTTACATCTCCTTTTGAGAGCAGGAGAAATAAAATCTCTTCTGCTCACATGCCGTTTCTGTGCTTCTTTCTTGCTCAGGATTAGCAGCAGGAAAGCCTGAGGTTCTGCATGAGAGAAATAAGCCCCTAGAGAGAGAGAGCTGTGATTCTGGAGGCAGGTGGGAACCCTGAGAAACCCAAGCTTCCTAGGGAACCCAGAGCTCAGGTTTTAGCTGCTTTCTGCAAAACACAAAACCAAAGTAAAATTCCTGCAGGCTCTGAAGAACAGACCCCATCCTCCAGGGATGCATAAGTAGGCTGGGAGCAAGTACATGAAAGGAAGTAATATCTACTGGAAGATGAGACCTTCAGTCCTTGGAAGAAGAAAGACACAGCTGTCTCTGAGATATGAACAGACCGTAGGGCCTTAGAGCAAGCGAGGGACAGCAACGAAAGCAGAACTCTGGGTCTGGGCATAGGCAGGCCTGAAGCAGGCAAGTACTGCTCAAATTCTCTCTCTTGGCCAGGACTACCCCGGAAATGGGCTATCCTGGGCATTTTCTATCCTTTCCCAGGCTGGGTTTGTGTGACGTTTCCCTGGCCACTGGAAATTTACTATAAATACGAGGTACTGAGCAGCCGTTGTACACTAATATCAGCTCTCCACCCTTTCTAGCAGCCCAAGGCTGCAAATGATGTGAAAATTGCATACCCCAGTCCCAGGCTTTAGTAGCTGTTCAGGGGTTTGGCCACATGTCATTTGTTATTCTTCACTTATGCATACATTCTTCTTATTTATTTTTTTGTAAACATTTGTGTATAATTATTCACTCCAGAGTTTCCAGTGATTTTCCCTGGCTCGCAGATGTGGCAAAATTTGTTCCCTTCATCCAGGAAAGAAGGGTTTTTTTCCAACTTCTGCAAAATAGAATCCTGACAGATTTCAATCCGCTGCTTCCATGTCCATTCTTGCGACACTTAGCTACCCATGGCAAAGAGACAATTAGCTTTTTAAATATAAACCAGAAATGGTCCCAAGCCACAGATTTCACATCCAGATCCAAATTTGGGGCAGTTCAGATTCGGCCTGACATTTTAGGTTTGGGCCTGGGCCGGATTCTCCTTGTGAAGCAGTTTGACATTTCCAGTTCTGGGAAGCTGCCCTCCCTGGGCGCACAGCCTCTCCGCGGTGCGGGGCCAGCCCCGGGCTCTGGCCCTCTGCTGCCGAAAGCTCTCCTGCTGCTCCGGCTCGCTCAGAAGCCCCTGCCTGTCGTTACTGCTGCTAATTCCATCCCTGCAGTGATGGGGACAAGTCTGCCATGATGCTGCTGCTCTGGCATTTTGGTCCCTGTGAGGGATCCAGACGGATTGGGCTCTCTGCAGCTATGTGTTGCTCACAGAGGGAAAAAAAAAAAAAAGCAAACAATCAAATGGCAATAAACCTTGGGAATTCAGGTTAGATCGCAAGCCATCTGCCTACAGCTCAGACCCCACAGTTACCCTCACGTGCTGTGATAACCTTACATTCAGAGTACAGGCTACAGAAGCAGGATCAACAGCTCAGAGTCCCTTCTTCAGTCATTTTATAATCAGTTCTTCAATAGAACTGGATCTTTGAATAAGAGGGTTTAATTTGGCTTTTTCATTTTTATTTTGTGCAAATATAACACACAGGCGCACTATCTCTAAAGTTTAATTGGTCATTTACAGATAATTTTGAATGGATAGACCATCACGATCAACTAATATCTTGTCTCCCTTCTCTAAGAGTAAGGTGCTTTAAGAAGTTCGTGTGAGCAGAATTCACCAAGCTCAAAATCAAGCCTATCAGTGTAAGAAATCTCTTCAACACTGACATTAAATAATATCACAATGTGTTTAACTATATAATCTCAACAAAATGTGATTACTGTAACCTCAGAACACAGACAACTGAAGCACAGAGAGATGAGGTGATGTGCTCAAAATGACACAGAACTCTTCATATTGAAGCTCAGAAAGAATTGAGAGCTCCTCAGTCCTCTTGGTCTTTGTCCAGGAGATCATAGTTCCTTTGATATGCGCACCATTCATGGGCACTGAAGTTATATCAGGAGTTCACAGAAGGATCACTGCAAGTATTAAGACTAATTTTAGCCCTGACATCAACTTTCAGAACATCCTTTTAAGAGAAAATGTCTGGCAGTAATGACACTGTGGCAAGCTTGGTGGAATAGTGCTGGCTTTACAGCAGGCTCCAAATCAGCTCATAATGTCTGAAAGAATTCATTAAACAAGGCTCACAGATAAAACACACATATGACACAGTTCTTTATAAAAAGAGGCTTTTAGAGGCCAAATGCTGAGAAGCCTCATGAGATTACTAAATAATCCAAAGGGAAGTGCTTGGAAGTCTGTTTCTTGGGACACAGAAAACCAGCCTGGAAAAATGTCATGGAGACAAGACTCTGGGGATGGATCAAGCCCTCCCCCAGGTCCTGGTTATGTATCAAAATGGTTTTTTCCATTGTATTTTCTTCCATCAAATATAGCCCCCCCCAGATCCAGTGCAAGGGGTGCCAAGGAGCCGGAGGAGAGGTGAAGTGCCACCTGCACTCAATTCCAGTTGTTTCACCAGTTCCTCACAGTCCACTTGCAAGCCAAGGTGACACAAATGAGTTAATTTCCATGGCACACTGAGGCTAATTGGAAACAGTTCTCAGACCCTGTAAAGCATTAAGCTGGGCTGCAAGTGATAATTGCTCACCTGCTGCATGGGCCTATAAGAGGCAGTGCATTAACTGGCACATGGGGTTTTATCACTTCCCTGGGACAGTGGGGGCTGGAGCCCTCCCAGCACCCATTGTGCTGAAAGCAAGGTACTGGATTATGCCTGGGGTTTATGGGAACTCAGGCAGGGAGAGCTGGTAATAAGGGACCAGATTCCAGCTTTCATTATGTGCTCTCTTTTTTAACTCTACCATGGCTGTGGTTTCTTCTTCTTTTCTTCATAGCTTGCTTTCTTCTTGCAGAGAGGTTTAGTACTGTGTTGCAAAATAGAAGTACAGATATTTGGGGGTATAAGGAGCCTAGAACATTACTCAAGGGTTTAGACCTTTCTGTTGTAGGGATTTGACTGCCGAAGTGTTAGAGTCTGAGACTCTCTATTATGAATTCAAGCAGCTCTTATTTTATAGCTAATCATAATTGTCCTCTGAGTGGAAAGAGAGCTACCCATTCCTAAAGTCTGAAATGGCAGCTTGTCTCAGCAGAGAAATATTAGAAATGTCAGAGAGTTGAAGCAGGAATTCACCAGGGACTGAAAATTATAGACTAGAATAAAATTATTACAGCTATCCATCAGGGGGATCCTGGTACCAGGATCATCAACTTGCAGTGTTCAGCAGCAGCTGCAAATCCCATAAGAAGCACTGGGGACTGGTGTGCTGTAAGATACACATACCTGACGTTTGACATGAACCTTAACTTTTTAGAGTAACTATCAAGAGACCCTCAGTACTTGGTACTGCTTGAGACCCTGCGGGTTCCTTTCGGGAACTGGCATCTGAGACCACATTTCCCAGATGTGGTTTTGGGTGACTGTAACATGATAGCACTGATTTTAGCTTTTACTGAACAGGTAAATGGGTGGCTTAGCAGTGGGGTGCATTTATCATGGCCTAATGGCATCAGCTTAATTGTGACTTCTGAGTGCGTTCTGAAGAAGAATTTATCTCAATAACCTCAGAAATAAAGTCAACTAGTGGGGCTTTCCAAAATGACGGAGTATCTACTACCTCAAATTAATGAAAATGATGCAAGGGAAAGAATTTAAATGCCTACAGGTAATTAACTCCATCAAAAGTGCCAGGAAACAGGGCTTTTTTTTCCATGAGGTTCTTACCACTTCTATTTCTGATCCTGGTATTGAAACACAAAGACAAAAATAGGCTCTCTTCCAGCCTTTTCCACTGGTGCCTTGACACTCTGGAGCTGAGCCAAAATTCAGAAGCTCAGAGGCCAGCAGAAATGTAGCCATGAGTACGTGCTAGAGGCTTGAGACTCTTATGAGATTAGTGTGAGCATGAGGAAAGGGGAAAGAGCCCGAGCTGTTCTGTTAAGTTGAAACTGAGCATCCTTTTCCCTGGGATCAGTCATATCCTGGTAGTTCCTCATCAATAGTATATTCCCATAGGGGAGTCCTGGCAGGAATGTGGTTCTTGGAAAAACCCAGATACCAGTTTCTAGCTGGTGAGAGCTAAGAATGTCCTCTTATCTGGGAAAACCAATACAAAATGTTTCCTTCTAATGAGGCTTTTTAAGCATTTCCTAGTGGAAGCATTGCTGTAGAGAGAAAAAGGAGTGCCCTGTGATTGTTCACAAGTAAGAAACATTTTATAGCCCATGAACTTCTCAGGAATGACACATTTTTCAGGTGGTCTGACTGTCAGATGCCTGATTTTGATGGATGATGCTAAGCATGGACATAATCACCATCTTGGTCTCAGAACCAGCCAGTAGGATATGTTAAGATTTTCCAAATGTTTCTCCAACAATAAAAGGAAATGTAAAGTTAATCAAATTGTCATGAGAGATCAGAGCCCAGCAAGAAAGGACTAAGACTGACATTTGAAGTAGAAGCACTACTAAAACAGACGGCTGCTTGCTGATCCTGTCCATGCTTGTGTTTAATTTAAACAAGTTAACAATGAATGGAGTTTGCAGAGGCGGGGCAGGGGTGCTGTCGAAATCGATGTATGTACCAGCCATTTAAAGAAAGCAGAGAAGTGGGAAATCTCTAGTTGTGTGTGAATATCATACCTCAGCAGAGAGGTTCTGCAAACATCTCTGTTGGCAGGTTTGGGGCAAGAGGCCATTCTGCTCCCAGCTCTACCTGTGGCTGCTTGCTGTCCAGACAGAAGCTGGAAAAATGTTAATCCCTGATGCTTTTAGATTGATTTAATGCATTATGCTCAGAGAAATTAATTCTAGCACCTAAACAACAGCAAGATAATTTCAGAAAAATAAGTGAGGTGAGCTCTTCTCATTTCCCAGCTTTCCAGTAGTCAGCCTCTGATAGTCCATACATGCATATGTGTGGCTTGAGTGGCCATTTCTCTCTGAAGATGTCCCCCACTGTAAATCTGCAGGACACAAAGGTCTAGGTTGCTCTTTGGAGAAGATACTGTACAATGAAGTGGAATGTCATGGCCTTGCCTGCTCTCAGTGGTAGACATGACACCTTGTCAGGGGTCCTTCCCACTGAGCTGCACTGTTAGGTGTCAGTGTGCTTTTTCCACATGGTGGTGTTGCTAGGAGAGTTGGAGGGAAGTAGCTTTGTGTGTGGCAAAGCCATGAAAGGCAGTTTTCTTCTCTTTGAGATACTCAGCCCCACACACTGCTCCCTTACCCCAACAACCATTTTATCCAAAGAAGGTACTTTTTATCTTGAAATCCAAGTGTTCATTTCCTACAGAAACCCTCCAACCACCATCAGGTGGCAGTGAATTCAGCAGTGCTGCCCTCCAGGCACCAGCCAGACTAGGGGCCTGGACATGAGAAGCTGCTCTGTTACCCATTACTCACCCCCAAGCCAGCCTACATTTTGTTTTGTTCTGGATAAATACGCTCAGGAGGCAGAAGCGCTCCTTCTGCTCCCTGATGCCTTTCATTAGATCCCACCTTGCAGTGCTGGCAGTGCTGCAGGGCAGCAGGGAGGTCAGGACGGGCAGCCAGGGTGACCAGAAGTTCAGGCCAGCCCATGGGCCAAACAGATGAAGTGCGGGACGTGCCGCTGCCCTCCGTGCCCTGCAGCGGCACCCCGGCCACAAAGCCCTGCCTCTGCGGCACGCCGGGTGACCTCTGCCCGCCCGCCTCTGTGCTCTTATTCTTCTCTGCAGTTCCTCCCTTTATCAGATTAACTTTAATTAGTGAAATCAGAATCACATGGAGTGGGGAGGAAACGCTCCTAACACGCAGATTTCCTTCCAGCCAAGGAAAAATCAAGGTGCATGCGGGCTCTTGGAAGGACTTGGATGAGGTTTTGTCCAGAAAACTAACTGTGGGTGTGAAAGTGCTGGGGGGGCTGTGAGTGTGTCAGGGCAAGGAAAAGCCAGTTTGCCTTTTGTGAGATGTGTGTACAAAGGAACTGCACCTACACAAGAAGTGTGTAGAGCTACAAACATGGGCCCCCTAACACTTAGATGAGGGAAACAGGAAATATAATGTGTGGCCTCTGGTTGCTTCAGTGATGGATGTTTTTGAATGTATAATCTTGGGAATCTCTCTGACTAAAGAAATTCTCCACTGCTGTTGGCCAAGCTCTGCTTCTGAGTGAAGTCTCTGCCTATGACACCCTCATTACACTTCCACATCAAACCAGTCTGGTTTTCTGCTTCCTTCATCTTCCAGTGATAATGTACAGTGGCAATCAAAGACAGTGAAAAGATTAGACTTCCTGAATCTTTTTCAGTTCATTCTCATGCCTCTGCACAAATATATAATATTTCATCTACCTACTATTCAGACAATGGCAACATGGTTCAGCTAATACACTGTAAAACAAAGAGTGGCTTAATCTCTCCTCCCCTTCTCTTGCTTTCTCACTCTGTTTTGCGAATTGTTTGCTCCCCTTTGCAGTTCTGCAGCACAAACTTTGCAGCACATGCTGCTGCACACTCCCCCACATGAAGTTCCTGCCCGGGGCCACTCCTCCACAGCTAGGCAGCATTCTCCCACTTCAGGCACTCATCTGCCAGGCTGCAGCCACAGGACAGGGCAGGAAGGGAAATACTAAGTGAAAAGATCAGTAGCTTGGAAGGAAGATGACTTTGGTGGCATGGGCAAGACAGTAAGGCTGAAGAAAATCAGACCCTGATTCAAAATCCAGTAAATGAAGTGAGTAGATCTTGGCAGCAGCTGTTCTTCACAAGACTTAAAACAGTTTGTGAAACCTCTAGTGGCTCTGGCTGCTGTCCCCAACACTCTCCTGGACTGATGGAGGATGAACATGAGGCACACAACTCCCCCTGCCTGTTTCAGTCCCTCTCTCTCCACAGCTTGTGTAAGTGCTAAAGAAGACGGTGTCCCACAGTGTGAAACAAGCTTTGCTGCTGACGAATGCTTCTCTTGGCCACACAGCACCCCCAATACCCTCTCAGGCAGAGTCACAGGGCCCACACACCAGCCAAGCTGTCTGGCTGCCCCAAACCCACAGCACACCTGGGGAGGTCCCTAGGGCAGGAGCTGCAGGCAGGGAGCGTGAGTGAGCACATACTGCCTCAGCTGAGAGGTGGCTCAGGGACATGCTGGATCAGGAGGGCTCAGGTGATGTACAGTAACACCAGCAAGCATCTGAGCCCTCCACATGGGTTCCTCACCACATAACACCATGACCCTTTTCATGCTCACTTTTATTAAGGTGATTCGTGGGCCTCTCACAGGTGCATCTCATATGGGAGTGAAGCAAACTGCCTCTGGCTTCTCCTAGAAATCAGTTCCAGATGTGCTGGAGTAGAGGTCTTCAGAGAACATACATGTTTCAGGTATGGCCCACTCTATGAAAGCTCAGGATACTTCCTACACTGAAGAATAAAAATTTATTAATTGCATCTACTCTCCTTTCTGACCTTCCTGTTTCCCTTCAATCTCTGTGGAACGTGCTAACACAAACAGTTGTAGTTTTTCCTTATCAGCCCTGTTCACGTATGGCTCAAAATTTCATTTGTTGCTGAGAGCAGCTTCCCTCAGTGTCTCTCTGTCCATGTGCTTTGGGGCCTTTCTTCTTTCCATCCCTGCTGAGACACACCCTCCACACCCTTCTCCTGCCACATTTTCCCAATGACTGAAACAGTCCTTCACTTCTTGTGGAAACGAAATTATTCTCTTGCTCCATTCAGAGCTCTGCTTGAGGCATTACTGACAATATTATCAAAAAGCATAAATTTATTTTTATGATCTGTGTGAATTTGATATTGAAACTTGATCATGTGTCAAAAGCAATGTTCAAAGTCTCCACCACTGAGTTTTGAGCACATCTTGACAACTGTGTTAATGCCATGCCAAAGCTATAGGGAAAGGTTCTAAAATCCACCCCTGGCTTTGAAGCTGAGACCTCAAATCTGTGGGTTTCTCTTCACGGTAGAAAGCCTTTCTCGCTTTTAAGCTTAACTTGGTCACCCTGTGGACGTCTGCAGAGCAAGACATCGATGCACATGGACATCCTGGTGGGAGAGCGGGGCTGAGGTGCACCTAGCCTTGTTCATCCTGGTGACAGAGCAGGATGAATGCTTTGGTCTGTAGACTTTTAGTTACCATTGTTAATTGCCATGACCTCATTGTTTTATCAGAAAAAACCAAGAAATTTGTTTATTGGTGTCCCACACTGCCTTCTGCACAACACCTAATATCAAATGCTCTGGTTTCTTGTAGCTGGATGTCTAAACTTTTTTATTTTTCACCCTAACCACTTCCATAGTACCACTGCAATGCTAGTGTGAGCATCTGTAAGGGCAAAGTGAAAGGAATGCAGCTTAATATCCAAGCAATTAGCACAAAGGTTATTGTGCTGAAGGCATTATTCATTTTTAATTATCTGAAGCTGCTGAAAAATTCCTAGGACTGCCTCCAGTAGGGTGCATGAATCAAAGCCCACACACAGAATGGTAGCATGCTGCAAAGGCAGGAGGAGCAGCAGTTGGCCCTCTCTCACACACAGTTTCTCAGCCCTGGCCTGGGACTTCTTGCAGCAGTAAAGAGCCAGCTGCTTGCAGCTGAGACCTGTTTGTTTCTGGTGAGCATATTTCTGAGCTCACAAAAGTAAGATAACGAGGAGGAAGGAAACAGGAAACATATCTGCATGTTCAGTCACATTGGTTAATTCGGGCCATGTTTCCTCTGATTAAAAAAAAAAAAGATCATATAATAACAATAATAACCTCTGGGACAGGTTTGGGAAGTGGGTTGGAGTATGGATGGGGTTGGATTTTTCAAGTAGAAGTGCCACCCACAAGTTAAATATACTTAGTAGGCATATTTTCAGGGTGTTTAATTTAATGTGTCTATTGATTTACCACACTTGAAAGAAAAATATACATTAGACATGACATCTTCCTGCAGAGAACACAATATATTCTAAATAATTTAATAAATTGTAATCAAAAGATGAATTACAAATCTACTTTCTCCTCTCAAGAGGAAGTCAAAGATGGCAATGTACTGAAACGAGGAAATAATCTCCAGGCTTTGCTTTTCTAAGTTTATTGAAATTTAGTTTTCTACTTCCTCGTGGTTTTACTCTTTCAGCCTAAGAGTGGAAAGACTGCACAGGACTGCACTAAATTCATTAATACTGTGCATATAGCACAGCACTGTCAGGACCATTTGCTGCCCCAGCTGGTGCCAGGGCTCTGCTTGAGCCCCACACGTTCCAGGGTGACAGCGTGTGGGAGCAGTGGGACTGGAGGCTGCTCCAGAAGCCCCACTGCCACCTGTGCCATCCTCTCAGGAATGATTGTGAAGTGCAAACAGTACTGGATTTGGGAAGCAGGTGGCAGCTCTTACTCCATTCAACAGTGGATAATGACTGGGCAGAATTTACGTTTTTTCTAAACAGAATTTTGAACAGAGTGCTGCTATTCCAAATTCTCGCTTAAGCTCTGCTTATAAGAAAAAAAAATGTATCTCAGCACTGAATTTTAGAAAGTGTCATTTTTTTTTAATGGAATAATTTTTGACCTTATTTTTAAGGAAAAAGAAAAATTTCTTATGGGAAAGAAGTTGGTATTAGGATGGAGAGGGAGGAAGGCAATATTATCTTAAGCTACATATTTTAACCAGCTTTTATAAGAAAACTTGTTTTTCTGAACTCTTCAGTGTGGTACATCTCTCTAGCATAGCAAGCCAAAAAGTAGATAGTGGAGAGACACTTTTGCTAGGAAAGAAAAAAACCTCTCTCGAACATTCACAGGAAATTGCTACTGACAATTAGCCACAGTCTGTGAACTTAAAATTCATTTGAAATGGTTAATTTTTTTTTCTTTTAATGTTTTACTTCCAGATCTGACCACCCACATGGGACAGGACAAATGGAGAAGAGCATACAGCTTGCACAAAAAGAGTCCTGCAACAAAAGGATCCTTCATTAGCTGTACTGATTATAAGGTATCTCTCTTATGACAATTTCCAGGATATGTTCAGCACTGCAGCTTGCAGGTCAGAAGATCAGATCAACATTACAAGTTCTGAGAGCAAATCATCAGCATCACTAACTAGAACTGAAGAGTCAAAACCAAAAAATACCAAATGTAAAAGGCTATGGTTTGGTGGTTTTTTTTTTTTTCTTCTAACACAAGAAACACAAACTATTGAAGTTTCCTCAAAACAGGAAACACTGACTACTGAAGTTTTTAATCTAGGAAAACATTGCATTCAGGTGCCACCCTACTGATAAACTGGAGCTCCTAAATCACACTCCATTGCATTCACAAGTGTCCAACATGTACAAATGGAAGAATCTGGGAGTGAGTGTATCTGGTAAATATTAGTGTTTTCTCTCTTTTCCTCGCTTTCAAGAACAAAACATCCCACCACAAATGAGAAAATAGAAGATCAGAAGTCCAAGCCTCTTCCTTTTACCAGAAACACCTTTCATGGCTTTTCATATGTAACTGAGAAGTAGCTGTACTGTAAAAGTAAACTCCTGTGGAAAATGAATGGTAGGAACATTTTTCCTCTGCAAAGAAAAAATTAGGTAGTGAGGGAGTTCTTGTGCCTGGTTTGTATCACAAAAAAAACCCAAAAAAATAACCCAACAACAATCCAAAAAACCCAAAAACAGAAAGAGAGGGGGCAGTGACAGCTCCACTCCTCTGGCATGGGTAAAAGTAGTCTAGTTTGATATGTGATCTTGAGGGATATTTCCTTGCAGCCTCCAAACCAGAGAAGTTCTTGTTAAGCTCTTGGAGATGATCCGCTGCAGAGCAGTAGGAAATCCTGCCTCAGAACGTAGAAAATTTGAGGTTGGAAGTTTTATCTTTTGCCTGTGTCTAATAAGATGAGCAATACTGGTTTCTAGGCTTTGCAATATGCCAAGCACTTTTTCTTTCCTTTGTTATATCCCAGGGAAAGGCAAAGGATGTGGGTGAAATTAGGAATATTCCTCTCAGGTAATGAGGAGACTGTTTGGATGCAGGAGTGATACCCTTGGTATAAGAACAAGAGAAACTAAAGAGAAATCTAATTTTTTTCTGGAATGGGCAAACAATTCATGTTATTCTAATTGAATTATTGCCCTAAAGGACAACTTGAATCAAAGCCTAAGTACAAATGATTCTTGTTTTTCTCTCCACAAATAGCATTGCTGGTTTTAAATATTATGTCCCATTTGCACTGTTACATTTGTAGGACTCTGCTATTCAGTGTTGTTATTCTCCTCAATCCCTGCCAGAACTTTTGGGTTTTGGATTCAGTGGAGCCCATCTGAAAATCTGTGGTTCCTCTTGCTGCTCAGCTGGCCTGATTTCATTGTGTCTGGCCCTGCCTGAGACTCAGCTTTAAGGGCTGGCAAGCTGAGAAATCAGGCCAAGGAAAACTTTAAGCTGCAGCAGGGCAAATAGTTGCAGTCATTGTGAATTTAAGGTGAAGAAAAAGAAGGGAAACAATGCTAGGTCCTAGGAACATCTGAGTTATGAAGTCCATGTTGTCAAACAAGAAATCATGGCACAATGATGCATTGTCCCACAGTCCCGTGACCCATGGGCCATAAGTCAAGACCAAAGATCTACTGCCTCTCTTTGTCACAATGCTTGCATCCCAGCATGTTCTACTGAGAATTAAACCAGGAAAGTCCTGTGTCTGCTGTTAGACAAGCAGGTCATGCAAGGCAAGCTTGGCTCCCTCTAGACCAACTTAGGACTCTCACTGCCCCAGCTTTAGTAAGCAACAATGGAGATAATAATACCCCTCCACCTCTGGAGCTTCAATTGCAACTTTTTAATCCAAGTTCTCAGTGTTGGTAAGGATTGAAACTTGGATTAAAAATTTAAAAATTACTCCTCACAGTCAAAATTAAATGTTAGTTATTATTCAATGGAAACTTGCTCAGTGACATGGCTTCTTCAGCTCCATTATGGGCAGATGGTCTGTATCAGAAATTTAATTTACCCGGCTTCAATGACCATTCAAACAGTTCTTTGGGGTGTAGCCAATATCTGATATCTGACAGTGCACCAAACTTCATGCAGAGCAAAGACAAATCCACAGCAGTGCTGCAGGAGGGCACTCTCCAGCAGGGACTGCCCAAGACAGAGAAGCTGCCTTTTCAATATGCTCAGGGACATATTTTTTCTTTTTCTTTTTTTAAGCTTGCTGCAGACTGGGCTGCCTAAGTACTGTGAGGCACCTGGACTTGGCAATAACCAAGGAGTGATAACACAAGAGTGTCTGTGAGCATCAGGTTCCTGTAACTGGCTGCACCTCCTCTTTTGTCCACCCACCATTCCCATCTGTGACTGCAGGGAAAAATGCCACCTTCCCAAGTCTCTGCTAAACATTTCATGTCAGGAACACAAGTTTATCTTCCTCAAATATTTGGTCTGCTGTATTTAACAAGGTCTTTATCACCGTGGCAAAATGTGCTTGGGATTTATATTATCTGGCAATCTCTTCATCTTGCTTCACCTTCATTTTGCACTTTATGTTGATGTAACCTGTAATGTGACAAGGGTATTGGGCACCTTTTCCTTTCCAGAGCCTGTGGACTGCAATGCCATGGTTTCTTCCACTGCTACATGTGCTGTGGGGTCCTGCTCTTGCAAGTGTGTCTTTCACCTCCATCCATACCTCATTTTGCTCTGTGCCAGTGGTTCCTTTCACACCAAAGAAGCCTTTTGCTCCAAATGACATCTGGTTTGAATAGGCTGACAACAGGCAAGTTTGTGACTGTGTGTTTAGGTAGGTGCACATCACAGAAACACATCTCAATAGCCACTGCAGGTAAGGTGCAGTTTAACACTACATGAGATTTGCCCACTCATGAGTTCACCACCTCTTGTCAGCCCCACGCAGCTGGGGTGGGAGGCTGTTCCTCCCTTTCCCATCTGCCACAACCTCTCCTGTGTGTTTCCCATCTGCCTCACATACCCTGTGCCGCAGAGAGCATGCAAAAGTCAGGCTTCATATGAGGTGACAACACAGAGGGGCAGACTCTGCAACTTTCACCCTGTCTAGCCCAATCTTGTTCATGCAGTCAAGAGTTACTCATTCTCCTGCAGCCACAAATGGCTTGGCACCAGCAGCACCTTCCATCCCGAGTGTCCCAGCAACCCCTCACATCCACCCACCCTTCCTGCCACAGCATGTGCACCGGTGCAGGGCAGCATTCCTCCAGCCCCATCCAGAGCAAGAGCTGATAAAAGCCCTCTCCCCACTGCTGGCTGCCCAGTCCCAGGGCTGGGGAACTCCAGAGATCCACAAGTGTTCGGCACCTGCTGCCTAACCCAGCTCCCAGCCTGCCTGGCCAGCCCTGCTCTCACTCTTGGCTGCGGGAAGCAGCCGCTGAAAGGCGATCTGCCTGACCTGATGTGAAAGGGATTTCACTGGTGTTAGGACACTTGATGACAGGGGGAGGGAGGATTGAAATGAACTCCTTCCATCTTTCTGATACAAAATGAGTGCAGACACATTGCTTTAATATCTTCTTTGTAATTCATTTCCTCCAGCAAAGACTGAAGACTTGATGCTTTATGTGTCTCTGGGTTTATGCCAGCAAACTACTTGCAAACTGACCCATCTGGAATAGACGAGGGTCATTAGTAGTTCTGATCCACCTCTTTGTATCCTCTCCAAGATGAGCATTAGTCCTGTATCAGTATTGAGAGCTAATCTGCACCTTTAAGAGGTGATTTAACCAGTTAATACAACAGCCTTTACCTTTTCTTAAGAACTTGTCTTTCTCAGACTGTCCTGGTGTCTTGTCTGCCACCAGTGAGGAGCCACAGTCGAGTCTGTGGATGGAATTGTTTCAGTATAACCCTACAGCAACAAATCTCAGCTGCTGCTCCCAGTAGGCAGCATCAATGCCTGTAGTCTCAGGGTCATCAAAGATCTCTGCATGGAGGAGCTAAACTGCTTGGGCTGGAAGAAGGGTCAATGCTGCTTGAAAAGTGCCAACCACCTCTCACCTCCAGTGGGAAACCCAAATACCTAGGCTCAGAGATTGCCAGGTCTTCTTTGCAGAGCCTCCTTCCCAGACATTTTATGAGACTGGGATCACACCCAAGCCTGAAAAATCCTTGGGGCCAGGATATATCTTAAAGGGAATGAGTAACAAGTCACGACACTCTCTGAGGGATTGCCCACAGAGCAAAGAACCTGCTTACAGCTTGATCCTTGCTGCCAGAGTTCTCCCTGCTGGAAGAATTCCTTCCTGTTATGAGCAGAAGGAACAGGAGACAAGGCCACTGCATCTTTCTTGCTCTAGATGTTGCCACTGAGCATTGCAGATGGGTGATCAAAGTATGCCAAGTCTTCTCCCAAAATTTGTTACTGTTATGTGGCTCGGTCAGGCATATTGCCTGTTTAATGTAAATTATGTTTGGGGTTTATTTGTGTTCAGGAGCTTGGAAGCCTTTGGGCAAGGTCCTCCTGTAGATGAAAGTCTGTTATTAGTGTTTGTTATATCGAATAACACCTGTAAGCATTATGTAATGTCAGCACATTTGTCCCTGCAGGGAAAGGAGCCCTGGTTGTTCCATCCCAGAGCCAGTGCATCTGGTTTGGTACACAGCGCACAAAGTACAAAGACTGCACGTTTTCTATTAGAAGGCTCACTGACACTAGGCTCCCTTTATGAGTCAGTCTTGGTAAATTGAATTTATTTGGAAATATACATGGCCTCTGAATCAGCTCAAACTGTCTTTTAACTTTATCTGTCTGAGCTATGTATCTTGATGGAAATGTTTAACCCATTGAATGTGGAGTGCTTTCTCCAAGTCCTGCTGAAATTGGAGATCCAAATGTTTGTTCATCAGTGCAGACACACCATACCCACAGCTGGCAGCTAGCCTTTCCTAAAGAAGCTACTTCTGAAATAAAACTTGGACTAAGAAAGGAATGCTTTGGACCAGATAATGTCTCCAAATGTCAAAGAGCACTGAAAATCTTTGCAACAAATATCATGAGCTCTGTGTATTTCTCAAATTTTCTTATGGTATTTCAGTTTATTTTTTTTTTTCTGAGAAGGTGGGTAGAAAGGACTGTCTTGACTTGAAGACACTATTTTAAAGCCAGTTATGAAGACTGCACACAGCTCCTTAGTATCACTGTTCTGAATTTCAGTATTCAGCTCTGTCCCCTACCAGGTGGATGAGCATCATTACCTCTATTTCACCAACACCTTGTCAGATCATTGCAAAGCCTGATGGTTAGGACATGGTGAAGCCCAGAACACAGCACTGAAGTTCTCATTTTCAGACCTGCTTGTGACTTACAGGACTAAGAAGTGACCTTATACTTAGTGCACCCATTGCACCCTTTGTACAGCCCAGAAATTGGCTCAAAATCATGTGGCTGGGTGGATTTCTCTATTTTGTTCTTGGCAATATGAATAATTATTTAAGATTGTGCTGCAGTGAGAAATGGTTCTGTTTTGTTCTACCTGTCAAGTTCTTACTCAAGCTCGGGAGTTTTTAATTTTTCCCCTAGATCCACTGGTGGAATCATAAGCTGTTCTGCTGGACTTGAATGCTGCCTTCTAATGCTATCCTTATGCAAGGTTGTGGCAGAACAAATGGAAGCTGCCATTCTTGGCAGATCTAAAAACAAAGCAGGCTTCTATTCACATGAAAAATGTCATTGTCAATAACTTTTCTTCATAACTACTGTGACTCTTCCCTTTAAGGCATAAAAACCGAGTTCAGCCACAGTAGAAGACTGCTGAAATCAATTCCTGTCAATGAATTCACACCTTTTTGCAAAACTGATGCCACATTTTCTCTTTATCTACTCAGTAGTTCCCATTGTAAAAAAGGCAAATTTTCTGACAACCCATCAGTCCTAAGAGGGTGGGCAACACGACCCACTTGTAGCTATTTCCTGAGATACAGCGAGGACTTCCCTCCCCTCACCATACAGACACCTTCAGTGGGTTGTTGAGGCACCATAACAGCCAAGTTATTGGAAGTTACCATGTCTTCCCTTGAGCATGTAATTGGATAAAAAGTGCAGAGCTAGCAGTCCTAAATGAGCTGATGAACCTGGTTATCTATGATCTAACACATCACAGAATGTCCAATTAAATCTGTCCCAAAACATCTGATTTCTCAATCAAATTGTTATTCTGGTACATGTTATTACAGCATGTCACTGTTTTTAAATGTCAGCATTGCTACACAATTATCTCTGTTGCAATTTTAAAATTTATTCCAGTGAGGATTTTTCTTGTACTGGACATAGAAGTTAAGGATACAAAAGACTTTTTGTGTCATGGCTTAGATGGGGTACTGCAATCTGTAGGCTCTCAGTTCTAACCCTGCAAAAGTAACCTGTTGATCAGTACAAGGAGATGCTTGGTAGCACTGGTAGCCTCATTTCCAGCCACATCACAGAAATTAGAGATTTTGATGAAAAAAACTTAAATTATGTCCTGTATTCTGATTTCTCCACCAGGTGGATGGAATAGATGACCTTTTAAAAATTAATCTTTAAGAAGAAGAGCAGTACAGTGTACTTTTCTGCCCAGGATGGTCATTCCATGGACTAACCTATGGCCTTCATTTTCATTAATGGTGAAACACATGGCACAGTGAATAGATGCAAGGGAGGAGGGCAAGTGCTCCAGAGAGTGGTACACATTCTGTGAGACACATGTCCAAAAGCACTGGCCCCGTGGTTCCTCTCCACCATCTGCAGGACCCACAGGTTGAGTACAGGGACACACCCAAAGAGGACATGCTGCAAACAATGCAGTCTCACTCTAACTTGTCACAAACTAAATTCTGAAAAATGAAGGTCTATTTTGTTTTCAGGAGAAGCTACTTCATAGAAGCCAGAAGATAGCCAAAACTCTAGGTAGATCTGCATTGTGGAAGAGCCCCCGGCCTTGGATGTAATGCAGGGTGATACTAACACCTCTGAAATGTTCCTCAGAAGTTGGTTTCCTTCTCTTCTGATCTCCATTATGGCAGTGCTTGGGACCCTAGTCAATGCTGTACTTGTGAGGCAGGCACTCTCCCTGCACTAAGCACATTTTTAAAACAAGCTTGAAGAAAAAAGCTCAGTGGGATAAGGGAAAGGGAACACTAGGTATCCTATTCCACTCAATTACAGCCAGGGGAAAGCAGAGGGAAAGACAAGCTTAAGAAGTCATCTAGCCTGTCCCCCTGCCTGAAGGCAGTGGGTACCATCTCTTAATTTGATACACAAGGAACAGAAATTAAATAGGCTGAAGGACTGTTGTTTTTGGGATTTTTTCCACAAGGCCTTACCAAAAAAGCCATTAGTTTTCACTTCATGGGTTTAAAGCTGATTTAGGCCCCTTCACTGCAAATGGTCGATGCATTTTGTTGATCAAAATCACCCATCATTTTCATTTTAAAATAATGGCATATTAAAAAACAAATTTTCCTCCTCAAAAGACAAATTTAAAAGATCAATCTTCATTCACCTTCTTAAAATGTTTTAAATCAATACAGTGAAAAATAGCTACTCTGCCTTTTCCCGTATATTAGATCTAAGCTAAACCCTTTCCTGTTTCTATTTACAATTGTCCTTAGCTGAATTTTTTGAAAGATTTTTGGATTTTTAAAATAAAATTATCTCTTACTATTTTACCCTCATACAGTGGTAATTTTCTCTATAGCTCACTTGTGTATTTTATGCATCTGAATTTCTTTGCACTTTCATGTCTTTCTCCACTATTTGCATTTAATCTAGCTTAAAGTTTCTGCTCTCTTTAATTCCTTAACTCGTGCCATTTTATTGCCATGATTAAGTAGCTGTCCCTAGGCAGCAGCAATGAAAATGCAAGCTTTCCCATCACATTCACTTATCTGGTACTTGCTGGAGTTAAGATTAATTATAGTTGTCAGCGCATAACTAAAATCACAAATGTCAATTTCCTCTTTTCACGTTTTTCGCTGTCAGAATAAATTGCATAATCATCACTTAATACCGAGCTCTTGTTTCCCTAATAATCCCTAATAATATGCCGCAGCCAAACGTTTACCAAGGGGAGCCCAAGGAAAACACAGGAAACCTGAGAGGGTAAATACAACGTGGGAAAGCACAGGCACGATAAGGCTGGTGCCACAGCTGGAGAGAGACCTTCACAGAGACTCCAGACCTTAACCTCACTGGCAGGGCTTCCATGGGCCACAGCACCGGGCTTTGCTCTGTTGGGCATGATTGCCTAGAGAATGGACACCTTGGGAGACACCTGTGGTACATCTCTTCCTGGAAAAATGGCCAGCAGTCAGCCAGAACTTTTCACAGTTTGCTGCCAGGGAGGAGTTATGCGGGTCCAGGAAGAGATCCAGGCTGGAAACTCCTAGCAGCAGCCCACATCTTTGACATGAGCAGTTTGTGAGAGCCCTCCACTGAATACTTGCTCTCACCACCTCCCAAACACCTTAGTGTGTCTGCCACCAGATTTGGGCTCCTGCAGGTTTTTGTCACTTTGGATTTGACAAAATTAGAACATATCTGTTAGAACATATCTGTAAAAGGGGGGGGTGTCAACATGTCCTGTTCATGTGGCTCATGTTCTTGATATACAAACTCACCTTCTGAGCATGTAGCTAGATCACGGCCCAGGGATGTAAATGGGGAAGACTATTTCCAAATTAGGATCCCAGAAATGACACCAACACACAGTTCACTCTGTTGCCCTAAACCCTTGCTCGATCCCATCCTGCATCCTGATGTCAACCCAGAGAATCACATACTAGCTGTCCCCACAATCTATCTTTGTGCTGGATTTTAGACCCTCCTTCTCTGTGCTTTCCATCTTAGTGATGTTAGTCAAAATCTACTAAAATCTGTGTTCACATGGCCTTTAACAGGGGGCAGCTGGGGAAGAAATTGCCCCTTGTATCTTTACTCCATGTCCTGCTCAAATGTCAGCTTCCCCTCAGAAGTCCTCTCCTTCCTCCAACCTTCCAAGGAGGACTCTCAGGAAAGTCATCTGCAGTTGTGGGTACTTCCAGCTGGATGATGTTTTTCACAGCTTTTGTCAAACTGAAATGCAGTCTTCTCTTTTTATCTTTCTTTAAAAAAAAAAAAAAAAAAAAAAAAAAAAAAAAAAAAAAAACACACAAAAAAAAAAAAAAAACAAAAATAAAACACAACAAAACTTCAGAGATTTACTATTAAAAGAAATAAAAACATATATTAAAAGAGAAAATTCAGAATCTCTTTTATGAAAATTCTGTATTTTAGGTTCCAGCTCTTGAGCTGGAGAGTATATTCAAATCTTGACTCATATTTGTCATTCCTTTCATTCTCCTAATGCTTTCTAAGTGAATTTCCCATTTAAAAAAAATTAATTCTAGTATCAAATTCATTCAGAGAGTTCAGCACTACAAAGTGAGAGAAATATATGACTTCTGACCCGGTATATCAATAGTAGACTTATGTGCAAACCAGAATGAAAATACCACTGTAGTCAAGGCCTTTTGGTAAAGTTACTGTTTCCTTTCCGGTTCCTTGTTTTAAGTGGATTTTTTAAGATCAGTTGCCATTACTCTTCTTTATTTTTGGGTTGGGTTGTTTGGGTTTTTTATTATTGTCTGCTGTCTTCAGAAGTTTAAGGTGCCTAATTTCAGGAACTCTATGCAGAAACTTATAGGTGTGCTTCAGACAACAGTTATTTGAAAAACTGGACCTATAAAGGGACTTTGCTCTGCCTCTGACATTTGGGAAGATTTTTCACGTCCAAAATACAAGAAATTTTCAAAATTCACTGTCCTCAGAAGAACCTGTTGTCCAGAGCAGGTGAGCAGGGTGAAGAATCAGAGCAGAGGAGCTGGTTAGGGATTTTCAGAAGGGAATGGGATGTTCTGGAGGCACTGCAGCAGCAGGAATATCTGGGTCTGGCCCATGCCCCTCACCTGGCAGCAGCAAGGTATCCTTCAGTCCTTCAGCCTGCAGGGTACCCACCCTGAAAATGTGTGGCTAAATTGCTGTACATTACATTGCATGCCAAAATCAACCCCCACGCCTTGTAAAATCAGGTACTTAAGACTCTTGCAAGCAGCTCACTGTCATCCTTGGCTCCTGCAGGTGTGACAGCTCTTCTTCATAGCCACAGAGCAAGGGAGCCCTTAGCAGAGGTGGTGGGTGCCAAATACCTGGTTTTCTTTCTGATTTGGCTGCTTTGGCTTTGTCCCAGACTCTTGTGAAGTGCTCTGGGAAGCTGGTATGTGAAAGGAGAGAGGGAGAAGAGCTAGGATGATGTTTCACAGTGCATGTGCTAACTTCAACTGCCAGCTTTCACTGCTTTCCCACAGACAGCTCTCTTCCCAAACCCTTCTCCCCAGTCTCCTAATCCTCCAGCCCTCTCTGAGGGCTGTGGTGTAGCCGAGGCACCAGCAGTGGCGAGACTGGGGAGCCAAGTATTTCCATCCCACCTTCCAACAAGTAGAGCTGCTCCCCTCCTGGTCCCCCGTCGGCCCCACAGCCCATCAAAGGTACCCTTGTGATTAATGGAAACAGTCAGAGATAAATAGCTGACTGACTGCAGCGCTGGAGGAGCAGATCATGGAATTATTTTAATAGAGGCAGCATATCAAACAGTCTAACAACTTGGCTTGATGTACTTCCTATGGCTTCTTGTTTTTTCATAGAAAGCTCTATGCATGCTTTTGGGTATATGCCTACTGGCTGTGGTGCCAGGATAGAGAGGGAACACAGAAAGGATGAGCTTTCTCCTCTGCATTGTGTCAGAAGTAACAAGCTGCCAAGATGAAAAGGGGCCTCATGAGATCCTGCTGCTCTTTTCTGGGGTTTGACTGGGGCTCAGAGGCAGCAAAAGCCCAATGTTACTTTACCCTTTCGAAATGCAAAGTGTGTTTGGGACAAGAGAGGTACCAGTAAAGGGAGCAAGCAGCAGAAAGTGGGTTATTTTTACTCTCTTAAGGAACTACTTCTCCAGGCAGGCTTGTCTAAGGGAATCACAACTCCCTGAAGACAAACCTCCCTCTGATCTTTCTCTTACTTAGGTCACATACTTGAACAATATAATTCATAGTTTGGTTTATTTTATTTTTTTAAAAAGCTTTTCTTTTTTTAATGCTGTCAATCCAAAGCCTTCCATAACAATGGAATCTGTCAATAGCCTCCAGATCTTCTCACACTTCCCACCAAAAGCTCTTTAAACATTTGTAATATTCAAAATTGTGATAATTAGTGTTTTGCCCCTTCTTGGCTGATGTCATTTTCACTGGCTGATACAGTAAGAGTGGCTCAGCATGCTAGCTCTCCAACTAGTGAGGAATACTTTTCTATCTGTAGGAATGATAATGCGCACTATCATCCTTTGCACTGCAAAACAGATCAAGGCTGGGGACAGAGACACTGTTTCCTGGCTGGAGAACTTTCTTTTGTCGCGATAGGGTAATCACTGGCCAAAAATTGCTGCTGCTAATTTTTCAGTGTTTCATGTATGCTGTTAAAATCCATGAAATGCTGGAGACCTGAATATTTCTTTGTGTATCTCATCCTAATCTGAACTTTTCCAGCAAGCAAGCAATACAACATGGCATCAAGTGCTTTAATTTGCAAAATTGCTTGCAAACCACTTCTAGTATTTGTGACCAGCTGTTGATTAGTGTATGAATCCTAATCCTATTCCTACTCAATACAGAAGTGGCTTGATATAGAACATCACTGGCACCATGGAGGTTCCTGGATCTCAGCTCTAGCCTCTCTGTAAGGCTGAGGGTAGCACACAGAGAGTGACCAGCAAGGGTTACAGACACACAGCCTGGTAGCCATGAGAGCCAAGCTAGCAGGATGTAGGGCCTCCAGCACTGCCAGCTCGTGTGGACAGTTTTATGTGCTGTTTCTCTGCCTCCTGCTTCACAGGCGGGATAAACAGTGTGTGCAAGGAGCCAAGAACACATTTTATATGAACATCATGTACTGTAGGAAACGTGTCTCTGCCATCTTGCAGCCTTGGTTCCTTTTACAAGAAGTTAGCCACTCAAGAAAATTCCATTTCTTCCTGGTCTGTATTTTCTAAGTGTGTCAAGACCCATATGAAGAGGTCATTAACAGACTAAAGGAGCTCAGTGTCTGCAGCACTGGGTGGGGGGGAGGCAGATGGCTTCAGAGAGATGTGAGCTGATCTCACCCCAGTGCAGCTGTGGGGGCTTTTCCAAGACGGGTGGCTGGGCTGGTGTGCCCTGGGCCCAACAATTGTGTCCACAAGGCCCTTCACTCACTCTAGAGGCAGGCAGCTCTCTCCTCCTCTGCAGGTGAGACTGCTCTGCCTCTGTCTGTCCTAGGGCCTCTGACCCTCCACCCCATGTTTTTGGACTGCACATTTTGGTGGCTGCAGATGCACTTACAAGATGGAAGCTTACATGCTTTCTAAGCAGTGAAGTTCCGTGACACTGCTCACTCCTGGGCCTTCTATTATATGAATAAATTCCTTATTCAGGGAAAAGGGTTCCTATGCTGAGTGCACTGTTTTTCTGAAAGCGAGGGTCTTTTCTTGTACAGATGGGCTAAACATAAAGGAAAACATGTATTTTTTGTCAGTTCAAAGTCAAAATTTTCTCTTTAGGAACAAGAGCTTTTGCCAGTGTGTATTGATGGCATCTAGATTCAACATGAGTACTAGGAAAACCTGTCCTGTACTGTCTGAGGAGATAGCAGAGAGATACTAAAGGTTGAATTAACGTTTTTTTTTCCTTTTTTTTTTTTTTTTTTTTTTTTTTTTTTTTTTTTTTTTTTTTTTTTTTTGGTTTAAAATATTTGGAGTTAAATCAATTCCAGACTCTATTAATTTGAGCAAATGCCCTCTGTCCCATTGCCTGGCTACCCAGAGCTATTGTATAACAACTAATTGGTCTATATGTCCCCTTCAATAAGGTGAGGCTGCCACAGACACGAGGCTCGTGGAGTCCCTAAGAGACGCCCGGCTGGGGGGAGCTGCGACATGAGGGGAGCTCAGCGCAGCTCCTCGGGAAGGGGACTGGGGTGAGGGGAGGCAGGAGGGTGAACAGTTCAGAGAGATTATGAACCAGAAGACAAATAAACACCACCCCCAACCCCAAGCTCTGGTGATGGTGAAGGTTTAACTGTGCGTGTTGGGATGCCAGAAGAGAGAAAGTGGGACGTAGGGTTCTGAGCAGGGGTGGGCTGGGCTGGGCTGGAAGCAGCCCAGCCTCCATAGCCTGGCAGCAGAGGCATGGAGGCAGGGAGTCCATGAGGATCCTGCTGAGCTGCAGGAGTGGAGGAGAAGCGTGTCTGGCCAGCCAAAGCCAGCCCAAGGGCTTTGCTGTCACTCCCGCAGACAGAACTGCTGTGGCTCTGAGGGTGAGCCGTAAGCAGCCTCTGCTCACATGGGGATAGTGCTGAAAACTTATTTGCCACCTCAGTAGGGAGAAACATCCTCTCCAGGTGTGGTGATGGGGCAACAGCAAGGAGGATGCCACTGGTCTCATGGCACAGGACGTGTCCCCAAAGCCACTCCCTGGGGCTGATTCCGGTCCCTGGGCCAAGGAACATGTGTAAAGGTGTTAGTGGGCTGCAAAGGGGCATCCCATGAATGGACAGGCCTGTTCAGCTCTTAACATGAACAGGATTCCATGCTCGTAAAGAGATTATTTTCAAAGACAAGACTCTGTGGCTGTCCTGGCCCCAGAGAGGACAGCCCTTCTCTCCCAGAAGGACTGTGTCCTGTGGGAGCTTCAGCCTCCCTTCAGGAGATGCTGATGTGAGAACAAGGACAAACATTTTGGCTGCAGGAGGGTTTCCTCATGGGGCACTGGGGCCAGGTTTTGGCTCGCAGGTTTAATAATTGACTCCGGAGGTAATTTTGTCTTCCTCAGGGCTTCATTCCCCTGTGAGCCTCCCTGCTCACCCTCCAGCACCCTGTGGACTTGGGCCAAAGCTGAACTTGGGCCCAGCACTAGAAGTGGCCCCAGGGCAAAGACCAGGGCTTGCCAGCTGAGTCCAACCCTGCATAGAGCTGATACAATGTCCTCATGTCCTTTCGCTGCACCAGGATGAGAAGATGGATCTAGCACAACTTTCAGGCCTTCCCTGCCACCATTTCCTTTTCCTCAGACAAGAAACAGAGAGAAGAGATCTGCTGCCACTAACACAGGGGTGGACTGATGCTTTGCCCATCATGATGCTTGAAAGCAGCCACTGCTTTCTCCCACATTTGAGTCTGCCCTGCCATGGATGTCCTTCATCAGTTGTGATAAATCTGCAATTAATAAATATCAGGCAGAGGAATAAAGATGTTATTAACTGGGGGAAAAAAATAGGCTCCCTCATCAAGAACAGTGGGGAGAGGAAGGCTGAGGGGAGAAAGAGAAATATGCCGAGAGCACAGGAAAAGGGAGAGCAGGAAAGGACAGAGAGAGGTGACAGGCAGGGTGCACAGGAGAAGGAAGAGGCAGGCAGGGGCAGTTGCAGAGGATGAGACACAGGCACAAAGGAACGGATACAAAGAGCGGTGTGGGGTAGATGGAGGGAATGGCATGAAAGTGTTTGCAGAAGAATACACAGTAATTCTTGGAATATGCCAGTCCCTTAAATCACCACCGCAGGAGGGGACCCATCCAAGGCCGGGGAGCCCCACGGACTCTGGGTGACAGGCCCATGGTCTTTCCTCAATAAGAGACTGAGCAGAGACGGGAAAGCTTGAATCGCTGCGCCTCCTCTGAGGGCTAACATTTCTCTCCCTCTTTCTTTTCTTTCTTGTCTTAAACTTGAGAAAATCAAAAAAGAAAGCAAGTAAAACAAAAGCTCCTTTGCCTTAATTAAATTACTCAGCCGCCCTCTGGGGTTGACACTGGGGATACATGAGGCTTTTGTGTAATATCTGGAGGAATTCTCCCGCCGCCTCCCGCCTCCCCCTGCCCTGTCCTGGGGACAGGCGGGAGGATTTCAAAGGGGAAGGGAAAGGAAGGGGGAGGGGGGTAAGCTAATAGGGATGGGAATTATTCTGTGATGGCTGGGGGGATAAGAGAAAAAAGGGAAGGAAAGTCGCTGCTGAAATTGAAAGCTGATTCCCTGCGCTGGCTTGAGGCAATGCTCTGACCTGAGGTAACTGCCCTTTTGCCAGAGACACAGGCAAAGTTCAGGGCACAGGGAAAGCTGCATAAATATGAAGTCTTTATCAGGGGGATGATCCGCTGCCTCAGGACGTTCCTGCCCGCTTTGGACGCAGCGTGACGAGGCAAGGCCAGCTCTCCACGGCCACCAGCACCAGGCAGGGCCCGAGGCAGCCTGGCCCCATCACTGTGCAGCTATGCAGGGACAGCTGTGGGGCTGTGCCTGAGCAGGGATGCTGCTGGCAGCCGAGCCAGGCCATCCTGCAAGCTCCCAAGAGCATCCCTACTGACCCAGGCAGCAACATCATCATTCAACATCTGCTGCAGCAAGCTCCCTGGGTCCCACCAGAAGGTTAGCAGTGGGAAAACCAGCTCCCATGAGCAGCAGGATTCACTCAGAGAGGGCACTGATGTTTTTTATCAGTATGGCCCCCAGCCCTGTACAGAGCGTGTCCTGGAGATGCTGCAGCACATGCACGCTCCGCCAGAAGAATAGCTTTTACACTGCTGCCACTGGTGGACTTTTTTGAGAGCTGTGGTTTTCTTAGCCAGAATCTCCCATTAGCAAGATCCTACATCTTCCTCTCTGAAACCTGGGTGAAGGGAGCTTTGTTTTGCGCCTTCAGTTTGGTCTGAAAAAAGAGACCCATATCTGTGCTTGAAAGAGAAAGGCACTCTTCACATTAGGAGTAGTCAGCAATGGTAGTCCATAAGGGACTTGCTGGATCCTTCCTCCATCTCCCCACATATCTTCCAGCATTGCTCAGGTCCCAGAGCCCCAACATCAGGTTTGATCAGTGGCTTTTGGGAAGGTAAGTGTGCTGTCTGGAACTGCTGGTGTAACCCATAAACAAGCAATGCAAACAGAAGGAGTGGGGACTGAATACCAGCACCAGTTCCCTTTTACTTACTGTTGGGAAGGAATATTTCTGGGAACAAAGAACATCTGGGCTGTAGGCTGAACTGGGCTTTATATGATGAAGCTTGTAATACTGTCCCATCTGGAGAGCAGCTCCAGTGAGCTCTGTGGGGAGATAAGAGACAGAGTCAACCATAAATCCACTCCTTTAAGCATGACAAGTGTGTGCCTCATATTCCAAAGAGAGGAGGGGGAAAAGTAAGTGGAAACATTTTTCTCTGTGCTGAACACACGCAGAGCTCAAAAAAGACGCGTCCCTCCATAGTGTGATGGGAGGTTGGTAAGCATGGAGCACCCCCAGGGTGCCAACAAGAACAGTCAAAAGCTTTTTCTGCAGTGACAGCTTCATTCCCGAGTGACAGGCCTGGTGGGGACGCGCAGGAGCTGGAGGATGCTGCCACACACACAAAGCCCCTGTGTAGTTGGAGTTGGAGGCAACTACCACTAGGGCAAGAGAAGGAACCAAAACTCTGGGGTTTCCACCATGGTGGGGAAATTGGCCTCCCACTCCTCAGAGCTTCTCTGCTGTTTATTACTAACCATGATTTATGGCATTAATAACAAAAGCCTTGCAGATGTGGAAGGCCCAGGTGAGGAGTCAGGCTGTGGGCGTGGGGGAATAGTATCAATGTTAGGGAAAAAAAACAAAAAGGTCTATTATTTCCCCAAGTGAACTATCAGGGTTCAAATGAGCTCTTGCTGTTTGTACCCAGTGGACTGGCAGCACATTCCATATACACACCTTGCAGATGGCATGCGATGCTCCCTGCAGTGGTCTGCCTCCCCTACAGCAGTGTGGCCCCACGATCAGCCCACCCAGGTAACCCGTGTCTGGTGAGCACCTGTGTCAGCCAGCTTGGAGGAAGGTATAAATACACCCTTGTGTTTATCTAGGATTTCCCACTTACAGCCTTCGGCTTTCAAATAGCCACCCACTTGAGGCTTTGCATCCTTGCTTCTGTCCTCCAAATTTCTCCTGCAGTTCCTTTTTCCCCTCCCTTGCTTCCTATGATTTTCCAGATTGGGTTGATTGATTACAATATTTGACTCTCTCTGCAAGGTTTTTTGTGGTGTGTTTAAAGAAGTAGATGATTTTAATCCACATCCAGGTCTTTTGTGGACAGTCTGCCACTGTTCATAAAGAAAAATCATTTGCAAGGCTGCAAAACAGCACGTTGCATGGCACAGTGCCTAGTGCAGAGCTAAACTGCCCTGCTCCCTTCTCCAAGAAGCTCCCAATCAGAAAGCACTGGAGACAAGGCTGACTGGGATGGTGGAGGCCAAAACTTGGAGAGAAGTGAAGCAGGAGGAGGAATGCCTGGGACTGGGGTAGGCACTGATGCATTGCTCCTTCTATAATCTGTGCCAGGAGGGATCAGTCCCTTCTCATCCAGGAGCTGGTTGTGCCACACGGGGAGCAAGGTGAGTTGCCAGCACTTGAATAAGAAAATATCACAAGGAAGGGGCTTCAAGGGAGGACTATCCTTGGGAAGTTACTCAGAGGTGGGAACTGGGGCAGACATGAATAATGTCATGGGACTGTATCATGATCACACCTTTTGTGTCTTTGTCCACATCGTCTCTGTGCCATTTATTAAAGTCATCTAGCTATGCCTGGACCCAAAGGAATGGAAAACTCTCAGCTTGCATATCTGTCTGAAGTGAAAGCCCTCATTTATTTATGTCCCAGAACGTGCTGTCTGGATCTTGCACCCCAGGCTGACAATAACTCAAGCACCACTTATCTTGGCTTTTAGTTGCTAAAAAGCAGGATTTAGCATAAAATGAGATTTTTGCTGGTCATGACAGAGATGTTATTTTCATTCACTACTCCCTAAACTATATTTTCCTATAGAAAAAAAAAAAAAAGGGGGGGGGGGGGTGTAGAAAGGACAAGTAAAGGGAAAATTAGAAACATACTTCTTTCCTGTAGAATGCTGTCCTCATCTAATCCATACCCCACCTTAGTTCTTCCTTCTGCCATCTCTCCCCATTCCATGGCAAAAACATCAAAGATGTTTCTAGGAGCTGGCCTGTGTGTGTGTCTGTGTCAAAGGGAGAGAGGGAGACCATTTCAGACACAGGTTATTTATTAAAGGTTTAATATTGCTCCATATAGAAATTAAATGGAACAGCATTCAGACGTGCCATTAAAATTTACTGCTTCTTGCTATTTAAAACCCGTGTACTCATTTCAAGTAACACTGATTAGGGTCTTGCAAGAATTGAAAAAAACCCCAACCAAGTCAACTCAGTCATCACCACAATGTCTCCACCTAATAGCTGCTTTATTAACACAAGTCTGGAAGCAGGACTGCCTTATGTTAAATATACTTATTTTCCATTTACACATCACTTTTCTGTTGGGTTTCTTTTCTAAAGCATTTGGATGATGACCACTTCCTTCTTGACAGACTACCTGACTGTATGGTATTTAGTGTTTCACTGATATAAACATGTTCATTTCCCCAAAAGTGTGATTTTTTTTTTCTTTATAAATTTGACTTTTGTATTTTGTTCTTAACTTGCTCTTTCTGGAGTGAATGTGCCTGAATGCACATATGTTCAAATGCATGCACATGAAACACATAGTCTGTCACCCTCTTCCCTTTCTATTTCTTTTATTTACACACATATGTATACCTCCTCCCAGTACTTTATTTTATATGCATTCCTAGGCATATGTTCATATATACAAGTGAAAAACTTCTAGTTTTCCAACCAAGCTGGACTCTTTTCATTGTCCATGTCTTGAAACCCAGTAAAACTCTTACAAACTACTTAAGGTTTGGATTTTGGGGCTGCTTTGTTTGTGGTTTTGCAGATGAATTAATAAGAAGGCAGGAAAGCTATATTGGGCTATGTGGTAAATGTGTATTTGCTTCAATTACTGATCCTGGTGTTCAAATTACAACAGATTGCTTTAGATCACCATTCAGTCTCCCTAGCTGGAGTCCTTTGGTAGTGCCAAGTGAGAAGGCCATGTTTGTGTGATGGGTTTATCCTAGAAAATCAGGAAAAGGCAAGGATGGTAGTGACTTTGAAAAACATTCTGGAGGTCATTCACATAATTATTATGTCATATGTGGTATGATATCTTATGAAGATCATCATATGGCGATCTGAAGATTGAGAGTTTGATAAGGTAGATACATAAAGGTCGCATCTTACAATATCTGATTTACTGGCATTGCACGAGTCAGGAAAATGTTGTAATGTACTCTTGCCAGAGAAGGCAGGATAGGATTTTTTTCACATGCATTCTGTCAGTATTAAGGCAAACACTCCTGGATTCACTGCCCTCACATAAGACTGGAAGAACAAAAAAAGAGACTGCTCAGAAGTCATAAAAAACAAACAAACAAAAAAAAAAAACAAACAAAAACCAAAAAAAAACAACAACAACAAAAAAAACGGCCTGGAGGAGGCATTGAAGGATTATCCAGTCCAGCTTCCTATGCCAGGGGAAGGCAGGCTATTTCTGTGTCCTTCCTGACAATCATCCAACTGTTTCCATAGAAGTTGCAGCAGTAGAAGTTCTGCAGCTTCCTCAAGCAGTTTGTGGCTATGCTTTGCTACCCTCATTTCTGGAAAGCTTTAATCCCAACATCTGTCTCAAAATCATCACCACAGTCCTGCTCATTTTGGTATTTGTATTCCTGTTGGACAGAAGAATTGGGAAGAGCATTTGGAGACAGGCAGGAACTGACAAATCAGAGTTTCATCTTGGCTGAAGGGCAAGACAGAAGGTAGTCCTATGGTGGACTGCCCAGAGCAAGCTTTTCCTGCAGTGGGGTTAGGTGAAGCATTGATAAGGTCAACAGTTCCCCCAAAATTAAC
The DNA here is from genome assembly GCF_017590135.1 of Pyrgilauda ruficollis. NCBI lineage: Eukaryota > Metazoa > Chordata > Aves > Passeriformes > Passeridae > Pyrgilauda > Pyrgilauda ruficollis. The sequence goes on from NW_024512543.1 coordinate 11,167,272, forward strand.
TTTAAAAATCATCACTGGAAGGAAGATAGCCTTTAGGATGTATTATTAACATAGACTTCTAGCTTGCATGGATAAATAAATCTTCAAGGTGGTTAGATACAGAAAGGTAATAAGTAAGTGTTTTCCAAATGACACTTGTTCTTCTACAGCTGGCATACCTTGCTTGAGAGCTAGAAAAAGGAATGAGGAGTCAGGTTACTAGTCAGCATGTCATTGCTTTCACTTGGACTTTTTGGTGGGTTTTTGGGGTTTCTTTTTGTAACTTGGTTTCCAAGTTTATAACTAACAAATTAAACCCTCATTTTTCCAGGAGTTTTCTTTTGTATACGTAAGCTCAGTTGTTACATAACTGAACTGTGCACAGTAAGAACAGCTTCTACTTCCTCAGCTATGGTCAGACAAGCAGTAGATGCTGTCAGAAGCAGTTCTGACTGCCTGAAGCATCAGGAGGTTTCAGAGTCGCAGCATGTTGGGAAGCATCTACTTGCAGGACGCACACAGGTTTATCCTGCAGGTGTAACCAGAGGCCCTTTCAACAGGAGAGTCAGTGAGAGCCCAGAGGCTGATGCACTCCACACCTTGCACAAGGTAGGTCACCCATGACTGCCCTTTGAATGAGTGAAACCAATTGTGAAGAGGCTCAGCCAAGCTCACTTACTCTCTTACTCTCTCTTGAGTTTCTCTCTATCATGTCTTTGCATTTCCTCAAACATGGATTGTATTGATTCACTCCTGACCTAAGTAGAAACATGTGCCTTATCCAACATATTGATCTGGTTTACAGAAAAATCATCTTATACAAAATATGGAAGCTTTAAATGCTGGTGTCCTCTGCACTTCCCCGCTGGGGTGAGTGACCTCCTGCCTTGGTTTCCCTAGTGACTAACAAAACAGACAGTGCAGGACTGGGACGGGGTGGCTACTCAGGACTGACTGATGCTAGTCCAAGGTGTTTTATTCATCTCAACCTCCTTTCATTTGTCTGCACTCAGTAGAGGAAAATCGCAATACTACAGCTTTTATCATGGTAGGTATTTACAACATGACATCTCAGCACCACAGCTGGAACCACACCAGCTAATTTGCTGGTTAGTTTGTCCTGCTAAATGTCATCATCATGCAATGATGTTGCATTATGACTGCTCATTTTTAGCACACAGTCTCCTCTATAGCTTCTATAACTTCTTGAATATAAGTCAGGTGAAGCTGCATGGATGATGGGATTTATGGCAGCACTGATGGAAGATTATCTGCTGGGCCAACAGTGTGCCAACACCTTCAGGAGGCTTTCCTTATGGAGAACTCCAATCACCACATCTCTACAATAGCATATACAAAAATACTTTGGTAATGTCTTCACCTGTCAGGAAAAAAAATTGCCCTTCCTCTCACCAACCCTTCCTCAGAGTTAATTTTGTTTAATGAAATAGAATTTTCAAACATACATATTTTAAAATGCATATTCAATAAATTTCTCTCATGCCTTTTTTTTGTCTCTGAAGCTTGATACATGGGAATGGTGCATGGGTCCATGGATTAAACTTAGTTAGCTTGGCTAGCACTTGGGCCTTGAGTGCCAAGATAACCAGGTCAGAGAGGGAAAAGCATGAATATTAAAAAAAACAATGCTTGACTGACAAAAGCAATTTTGAAGAGATATGCGGGGTAAAGGGAAGAGAGGAGGAGAGCCCTGGTTTACACTGAAAATGTCTGTTATGTAATTTAAACATTGTAACTGTTGGTTTTGCTTCACCACCCACTGTTCTGCCCAGATGGAATAGCCTGAGGAGGGTATTTAATACATTGAGTCGCTGCAGAGCTCTGGGCCTAACGCTGATGGGAGCAGACTTCTGTCTGCGGCTGAGAGTCCCCACTGCCACCCAGCATGCAAGACATGGGAGCTGGTGACATGAGAGGACTGTTTTACCCCATGAGGCAAAGGAGGGGCAGCACCAGCTCTCCTTTCTGTACCTTCCTCAGCCTTCTTTACCTAACAGCTGCCTTCCTGAGGAAGAGCTCAGGGGGCATTTTCTGAAGAAACTCACACACACTCATACACCCCTTAGAAAGCTCTGGCTTTGTCATAACAATTTCAGTTCCAGGAAAGGGCTAATTTCAAAGCCTCTTCTGGTTTGAAGACCAGAACTCTGAGGAGAAACAATGGTCATTCTATCCTCTTTTGGCATCTCCAGCAGGGAAATGTAGGGGTTCTCCTACAGTTCATTGATACAAAACCGAAGTGAAAACCCAAGAAAAATATTTTGGCTGACCAAATCTCTGTTTGATTTTTCTGTGTATGCAGAGATATCAGAGAACTTCCTCACCTCAGGACTGAAGAGCAGAGCCCGTCCATGGATGGTGCCCAGACATCCCTCCCCAGAGGCCCAGGAAACCTTGACAGAAGCAATCCTTTTGTCTGGAGCATTACTGGTGCTGACTTTTCAAGAGCATCTACAGAACCATTGTTTCACCAGCATGTGAAGCCAAAGCTATTGCCAGACTGGAGGGCCTTGTATTATCTTACCTTCAGGAATGCTTTAACCTTTGCTGTGAGCTCTTCATCAGTTTGCCTTTGACTTCCTGCACATGCATTCAAGGACTCACTGCAGAATCACAGGTCGAGAAAAGAAGACTGATAGTACCTTGAAGCAGTAGAAGCCAGCCCATTGTTTTGTTCAGAGGGTTGAAATAGGATTTGAGCGATGCTTTTGTTTCTCCTGAGCTTTATTGTACAGGCAGGGTGTCCATGACTGGAATATGGTGTGGGTACTTGGCTCTGAGTGTGTATTGTGTGCATATACATACTCTTCCTGGGAGACTTCTCAGTCAGGGGCAAGCAGTGAATGACAGCTGGATTAACTCTTTGCAGTCTCTAAATTAGCACAGTCCCACAGGAATGTAGGACTCTATTAAGAAGTCTTGCAGTACTGGATAACCAGCAGCTCTCATGCAGCAATTTCCAAGGCAAATAACAGAGCAGCCAGGCATGGCCAGCCCAAAGCTCTCTCAGCCCACCACATTGTCAATGTATAGATGCAATGCAAGAACAAGAAAACCTACAGTAATGGTTATAAATATGAATGCTATAGTGAAGGACTGACATTTTGTAAGCACATGAAGAAATGTGCATTTCAATCCCACTAACCTGGTCAGCTAAATCAGCTTCATTTGGAATTCCTAATTCTCTCCTCCAAGGCAGTCAAGAACTGTCCTCCTGACTATTTTTTGGTGTAGTAAAAAGGCACAGCAACATTGAGGCAAAATGGTTCAGGGAAAGCTAGAGACCAGGACATGCGTTTCTGTGAGCACAAGTATGTTTTAAGCTAAGAAGGTTTGCTTAATAAAGGTGTGGTAGACTTGATGCAGTGAGGTTAAGAAAAATACTGATTTGACTTAACGGTTTTCCACATCCTACACACTTCCATCATACCTTTTCATTTACTGAAATAATGAGATTTTCTCTTTTTTTAGTCCCAATAGGATTGTGGAACTTCCTCAGTAATGTTCAGATAGGATCAAGGCATTTGCAGTGTCACCAATATCAAATCTTGACATCTCTCTTTCACAAGAGCATCAGGCAGCAACATGAAACTTCAAAACATTGTCATAATACAACAAACAAATTTTCAAAGTAGTCGCTCTGTGAGCTCTGATAACCCTTGGTGGTGCAGAAAGACCTCCAGACATCCCAGGACTGCAATCATTTGTACACTAAAAGGACAATTGCCATTGAGCTTGACAATAAACTTGGCTGAATAACTCAGACCTCATTTCAACCCACAGATCTTGGATCTCCAAGTGACCGCTTGCCAGATTTACATTTGTTTCCTCTATGGGGAATGTGGAGTCCTTTTCAAACCCTTTGAGCTTAGTTTTTCTTCTCCTCTTGGCTTTGCTGCCAGATGATAAAGATTTAATTCTTTTATTACCATTACAATCCATCTGGTTTTAAGCACAGAAGCCAGCTGAGCTTTCAGAATGGCTTCTGTTCCTAAAAGAAAATTAAGTGTTTTCACCTATCCTAGTCTGCTTCTCTCTTAGGCACAAAATACACTTAAATGTGGGGGTTATCCTTGCTCTTCCCACGCCCTGAATGTCACCTGTATTGCAGCATGGACTTCAAAATAGAGAAGGATGGCTCTTCTTCCCTTCATTCTTCAGCCCAGGGGACTCTAACATGGAAAGTTTCCATTTTATCTTCAGTCTGAAATTATGCTTGGTTTGGTTTAGAGTGGTATGGGGATAAATAAAGAGCAGCCTCAAGTACCAGTGTTCAGCTGCCACAAAGAAACCAGCGCTGCCATTCCATCTGGTAGCCTCAGCTTCTTGCTAACCTCTTCTACATTCTACTGACAATACATTGACTTGGAGGCAAAACCAGTGTTTGCTACAGATATGGTGGGCTCTTTTTTCATGAAAACAAGGCTACTAGGTGCCCTGATGCATGTTGCTTCTGTTGAAATTTCTTCTGCAGTGCAAAACATAGGCTATGATTTACTTCTGTTGTTCATTGTTAGAAAAAAATATTATATCCCAAAGCTGGCTTCTTTCCACTGATATCTGAAATAGCATTTCCCTTGCCCTCTGTTTCTAAGAGCTCTGTGATCTCTGGATGAAAGCTCCTAGATATATGTGAGTTAATTAATCTTACCAGACCAAGTTCTTCAGTCATCAAAAAGTTCTCACTCATCAGCTGTGCACCTCTCTGTGGACTATCAAACTTTCTTCACTTTCTAGTACAGCTCCCGGGGCAGTATTTCTCTAGAATAAGTGCACACAATATTTTAAGTGAGTTTTCTCTCTTATTTGCAATGCCCAGTGTCCAAGGCCTCTGTAACCAATGACAAGACTGTCAGAGACTTCAGTGAGCTTATTCTATAGTAATCAGGCATACCTGAGATCTAGAAATTCTGATATTAATATTAGCAAAATGTATGGGAAAAACCTATAGTCAGATGTTTCTGATGAGATATCAGTGCTTCACAAATACAGCCATGCAGTGTGTGCTTTTACATATCACTTTATATGCCCATTTCATCCATAGCTGTTGAACTTTCTGCAAGCAGAGTTGATACTGGGGGTTAAAGGTCAGAACTAAAAATCCAGGCACTTCTCTGACCAGGCTGCAAAAGCAATAAAGAGTCAAAACATGAGAAAAACTTTCTCAGCTCACTGCTTACCTGCTCCAGGGGTTTGCTAGGAGTTGGATTGAGGGGATAAAAGGGAGTGGAAGAGACCCAGGACTGGGGCTCAGAGCTGGAAAAAGAAACAACAGTGAAAAGGTCAATGTTCAGATGATGGTATCACATCTTCCTTTCATCCCTGCGGTTCACACGAAGGCCGGGATCCTTGCTTTGCTTTACTTTGGGGAAAACTCTTGCTTTATTTGTTCATGTTGAACTGCTATCAGAGCTCAATGTCTCAGTGTTGTGTTTTAATAACATCAGTTTCCCTGGACCAGATACATATGAAGTCGGTTAGACGATTCTATAAACAATGGATCCAAGTCACGCAATGCAACATTTCTGATTGCAAGATAACCTTTCCAAGGGCGAAGTTAGCGAGGTGAGGGGTTGGATTCCTCAGCCAGGCACGAAGGGAGACCTTCAGTGTTCAGAGCTTCTCCAGTGGGACAAGGTTCATCTACTCTTCTTTTTGGGGAACAGCTCCCTGGTTTGTTTTTCTACTCCCCAGTCAGCACACTGGGTGACTTTTCTGAATTCTGGCTGCCCAGAGCATACTTTGTTGACAGTTCATTTAAGGAGATCTGCATGGAATATTTTCTTTGAAATCAGTTGAGAAGAGGAGTTACGCTGAAGTTTTAGTGAGTGCTTCATTTTTATTTTGGAGTTTAAAAAAAAGCAACAATTGTGGGAAGATGTTTCTAAACCAAGAAATGGGAAGGTTCATTGAACATAGTATGGGAAAGGTCAGAAAGGAAGAGAGGATGGAATCAGCCAGATGAAGACTTTGGAAAAGCTTCTCTCAAATTCTAGCATTTATAATTATTTGTTGATGAATATATTAGCTTCTAACATCTATTTTAATCCAATATGAAATGTATGTGAAGTTTGAATTTTTCTTCCCTTTCTTTAGTACCTAACACAAGGGAAAACCTCAAATCCTCAACCTGTAGCTTTACCTTCACCAGCTGATGAGAGTGGTTACCACCACATGTGAAGGAGTCTGGCCTTCACATTTATAAGCAACACCAGTTTGGCACCTACAAATATTCTTAACTGTATGTCCTGGCATAAGACCCATTCCTACATTTTTCTTAGGAGAATTCTGCTCTGGAGTTTTTTCTGCTCTTTTTACTGTATAACCACACACAAGCTGAGTACAGAGACATGCAGGATTTATTCTTTTTTTCCTGTAGCAAAGTTTGTGTGCAAAGGTACATATCATGATGATGAGATGCTGATGTGTTTTTTGCTCATGATTCAAATCCTCATCTGATGGTGTTAACCTCAGATACATTTGTTGAGTGTAAATCACAGTGAAAACAACCCTTCACTGCAGCTAAGTGAGTGGTTCTCAAAGTGAACATGCACTTTCTTCTTTAGGTACCACAAGCAGTATTGACATTATGGCATAGGGCTTCATCCTTCCTGTGGGCTGATTGACTCTCTCTTCATGTGTTCAGAGGAGACTGGATAGGGGAATTTGATTCATTTCATAAAATCAGAGATTTAGGTCTTCATCGCAATCCTGAAGCATAAATGTTCAGACCAGAGATTGCAGTTGTAATCCATTTTTATTGGCTATAACCCACAAATAATTTAAGTAGATCTTCAACCCAACATGCATCTCCATAACTCTCATCATAAGTAACTGATGTAATCCAAGATTCATTCAGAGAGGAGCTTCATTCATCTAAAGGAATGGGGCATCAAGGGGAGGCTAGACAGCAAATTCAAGTTGTCAGTCTGTCCCAGCATCATCTAAGACAAACTCTCATTCACTTTCACAACAAGAACATCCTGGAATAGACACTTGAAATGGTTTCCCAGTTCAAGGGATGGTCTGGAGTAGAATTACATCCATAGGGTATTCCAGATCCTGTCTAAGTTACAATGTCATGTTTGGCCAACAGATCTGGCCATGGGCAACCCGTTGATTCTGCCAGGCATGGTGACAACTGCAAAATTCCTTTGCAGATAAGGCATCAGTTGGCTGCAAGTGGCACATGGATGCAAGTGACTGCCTGCTGTATCTTATCAGCTTCTACTTTGTGTTGCAGAGAAACAGCTCATATTGCTCAATAGTAAGAATGTCATGTAACTACTCAGGCTGCACTGGATTATCAAGCAGTTCCATGCACAGAGAGTCAAAAGAGGACACAGTTCTAGCTGCACAGAATGCCCTTGTGAATTGGGCTGATGTATTTTAGATCAGTGATTATCCAATTAAAGTCAATCACCAGCCCATCCCTCTGTGCATATAGTTGTCTGTCTTCTTTTCCATACAGAAAAGGAGCTAACATCTGACATATGTTTGTGGAAGATTTGTTTAATTAAGCAAAAATTAATTGACATAATGAGAGTTCATTTACAGTTTACAGTGGCTTATGCATATAGATATAAAGCTGGATTTTAGAAGAGGCTCTGGCTGAGTATCCAGGGGGTCTGGATCCAATTCTCAGCTTTGTCATAGGCTTCCTGTTTAAACCTAGGTCAATCATGCAAAGACAGATCTGTGAGTTATCAAGGTATTTGATTCCTAAATGTCTATAGATTTCTTCTGTTATCAGGGCTCTGGCGCCTTTTTGCCTCAATTTTTCCACCAGGAAAAGGAGATGATTGAGGGTTTCTTCACACACTGCGGCTGGAGCATTTGTTTCAAGCAAAGGATACTTCTGACTGTGCCTCAGTAGAGCAGCAAGAGAAATCAGATCTTGATTTCAGTTATGATCTTTTGAGTACTACTGTGCTGTGAATAAAAATAACCCTTAAAGCACAGACTGTGATATCCACAGTGACACTTAAACTAACACACTCTCTGTTTGTTTGTTACTTAATTTTGTGAGTGGATTGTTTTTTTTCTTGGAATACTTGTTGTGTTTTCCCCCCAGCTATGATACTGTGCTCCAACTGCAATGTTTAACAATGGGAAGATCCCTGACCTTTTGTCCTGACCTAATACTAATTGACTGGATTATTTTAACAAGAGGAAAAGTAAGTTTTCCCACTTCCTTCTCAGTTTAAGCCTTGTGTAAGAGTCATGGTCTCTGCTGAACTCTTCCTTTTTCTGTCTCTCCCTTTTTCTCCTCCCAGCTTTTTGCTGAGCCAAATAGTCTTTTCCACATGACATTATGCTCCATTGGTTTATAGCTTTTTTTGTATAAACCAGTATCCAGCATTGCCAGTGAGAATTAATTATTGCCTCAATTATAACACACAATGTTTTTTTGGGTAAAATGAAAGCCACCATCATCAAGAATTCATGACCAGCCCTCTCAGCAAGGACCAGTAATCTATGGGGTAGACATTTTGGAAAGATCCTTCAATCCATAAGTCATTGTATTGATTAAAAGCAAAAGGGGGCTGGCTGTGTTAAAAACAAAACATTCTGTAGCTTTTCCAAGTTAATTATTCAACCACAGAGGCATTCTGCCACCCAAGAACTGCACTCACTTTCTTGAATTCTAAAGGAAATGTCTTTTCAGTTCCTTTGCGCTGGCCATCTCCTGGGCCAAAGTGGCCAAGATGAACTACAAAAAACTCAACACAAAATGCCTTGCCCAGGAGGACTCTCATTGCCATCTGTTGTTTCCCATTCCTTGCAAAGATGTTTGGGGTGATCCACCATTCTCTGGTACTCAGCACATCCATCTTGATATGGGAATTCCCAGGTTGCTTCCCCATATCAGGAAAAGCCTCTGTATCCTATTTTTTACTAATGTGCTGAAGCCCCTGACCAGGCTGACATGCTCAACCCGATTTCTTTTCCCTGGCCTCCTTAAGCCTCTAGGAAGAAGAAGAAAAAAGCAGGTGTCACGGCAGGTTTGTTTTTCTTCCTGCTTCTTTTATCCCCAAAGGATTTTAAAGAAGTGGCCGAGCTGTTCCTCAGCAGGGACCTGGCCTGCTGTTCAGTCCTGCTGGATTTCATGCTCTTCTTGCCAGGCTGCCCTGGTGCTCGTTCAAACATATGTCATCACATGCAATATGGACACAATACCCTCATTCCTACGGGCTCCAGGACCCAGCAGAAGAAAGCGCAGGCAGAAGATCAAACATGGAAGGAACAGAAGACAGAGGAGCTGCTGTTGTCGTCTGTGTCTGGAACAGAAAAATGAGCACAAGGGAAGAGACTGGGTAGGGGGATAATTACTTTCATCCCAATTTTATTCCCACAATTCCCAACCACTTTTGAAGCCAATTTTCCTTTAATAAAATATACTATTAATGACTCAAGTAGAAGCCTTTTGTGCAAGACAATACTCAGTGCTCCAGATGGAAATATTTTGTGTTCTGCACAATATACATGTATATATATTTATATACATAAATTGAGCTGTGAGCATAGTCTGTATTACCCTACTTTTCAAAATGAATAAGTTATTTCAAAATATGTTTAACCTACTTCCTTTCTTTGAAACTAATTCTTTCATAGTTCTCTCTCTCTTCTAGTTTTCCTTATCCCTTAAAGAGAAACACAAGCCAAACAGCAACAAGAGCTATATCCCATCATTTCTGGAAGCCATTCATTTGCTATTTCTGTTCATCACAGCTTCAGAATTAAGGAATTTAAAGAGCTACTGATGCCTTTTGTTGGCATATATATCCAATATTGTCTTTCAAGCAGTTTAGACACATCCTTCTTCTCTTTCTTCTTTAACAGCCTGTCAAAGAAATAGGCCTAATTAGTTTATTGTGGGTTTGTGTGTGAAGAAGTTATTGAGGGAGCGCCAAGCCAAAAAGTCAAACACAAACTGATTAATTTTCACAATGCACCCCTCTGAGGTGGGGAAGTTCTGACAAATCCACTGGGTGTTCACAGTTATCCTGTGCTCTGCTCACGGAGGCTGGGAGCCATATGGAGAGCAGAGCACTGGCACCACATTTCCCACTTCCCAGAGCTCACACTCCGGGTGCTGGGGCTGATGTTGAACTTTCATGCCCACTGAGAGCACAGTCCATCAGACCTGTCACTTCCTCTTCTTGCACTATCAAATGGCCGCCCATGACAGCCACACTTCATGACAGCCCCTCCTTGAGGTCAACTTTCTGGACACAGCAGAATATGCACAGATTAGGAGTGTGACACAATCCTTTATTGGCTCACAGAAGAGAGAGCTGGGGTTTGATAATCCACTAGGGTAAAAATCGGTGTGTCCATCACCCTGATAAGGCACCCAGCATCCTGTCTGACCAGGCAGGCACCAGTCAGGAGAGGCTGGGTTGGTCTCTGCAGCTCCTAGGAACTAACTCCCTTCCTTGCTTGGTTGTCATCTTTCCCTGGTTCACTGACAGGAACAGCACTCTCTACACAAGACACTGCCATTCCTCACAAGCCTCCATGGGGTTTAGTGTTCTTTGCTGGTTTGTTTGTTTGGGGTTTGTATTTTTATGCTTCATAGTTTCCTATGTTTCATGGTAGTGCTTTCCCTGTGAATCCTTGAGCAACATATGAACCCATCTCAACAGTGCTTTCTCTATCAGTAGTTTACATTTCCTATGTCTCTACAGACTTTCTCACAGTCCTTCCTCAGCAGCCTGAACCAAGGTTATGAAGCTGTGTCGTATCAGAGCAGGGCTCTGCTCCTTAGTTCACAGGCAGTTGAATCCAGAGAGGGTTTACAGAGGGGAGCTACAACAGTTACTTGGGAAGGTCAAAAGGAAATGACTGGGTGGGCTGGTGTTAAAGTCTGGCAAGAGACTGAGCTAGATTGGTGGCTTCTAGCTCAACGAAACTTCCAGAAAAATGTTCATGAGCCACAGTGGTTCCCATTTCCAACCAAACACAAATTAGACTGACCTTTAAGAGTTTGCTTAGTGTAATACTGCCCAATGCATTTTCTTGCTTTCTCAGATGCCAGAGAATATCAGGAAGAGGAAGGTTTATTTCCCCCAATGGTTTTGTGAAACGCCTTGTAATGCCTTTCAGATCAGCAGTTGTTCTCCTGATCCTAAGCTTAAAACACTGTCCTAAATGATTTCCAAAGGTCCCTTCCAGCACTGTTCTGTTTAATTCTGGAAACTCAGGACCTCTTGAATTTCTATCACTATTCTATTGCCACCAGCTACGTGTCAAGCTCTCAGGACTATCTTTTGTCCCATATTATGCTGGCCAAATAGTTTCAGTGCAACAGAATATTTGTCCAGAAGGGAATTGCTGTTCCTGTCATAAAAGATTATTTGAAGTCACAGCTGCCACAGGAATGAGTCTGATGGCACTGCAACCTTCAAAGTCTTGAATTTATCTCACTTGGAGCTGTTTACAGGTTACAAGTTCCATATACTTTTGCAGTTTGCAAGGCTAGATCTCCACCCATTCAAAAAAAATTAAACCCTAATTCTGTGAACTTTAAATTGTGTTTCAATAAAGCTATTAACCTCTCTGTCTTTATTTCTGCTTTAACAGTTTTCTCCAATGAGGTTTTTTTTACAGTTGTGTGCTTAAAACAGCTTCAAAACAGACACTGAAGCAATATTAAGAAGCGATCACAAGGCATCCAATTCTACCAATAGCTTCTCTGAGCCAAAGTCTCATCTTTCTTTGGTATAGAGTATATAAATATATATTTAAGCAAGTGACTAGGAGGTGAGAGGAGAAGTTATTTCTATGTTCAAGGAACTGACAAGTGACAACTGACCTTGAAGTCACCTACCTGAAGCTGTGGACCTCAGCCCATGTTTCCATAGGGAGTCCATTAACATGCTGGTCTGGCATTGACCACAGGGCCATTCAAGCCTCTGTACTGGTTTAGCTTTAAACCTCTATATGCTGGGTCAGATTTGCAAGAGTTGGTTTTTGTGGTAGGGCATTGTGCCGCAGCCATCAGCCTCATTTGAATTCAAACAACGTAATGACACTCGAGGGGTTTATCTGAAATATGAAAACACCATAAATATTCATTTTGAGAAAATCCTGCTCAGACAGGGAGCATAGAGCAAACTGATTTGTGCCCTGCTAATGCCATCTGGCTGTGAGTGGGCAGGGAGACCCCAATGCTGCCTGTTTGTCAGACCCACATCAGATCCATGTGCCTGGCTTGACATCCTCCTGCTGTCGGCAGCCTCACAGCCCCAAGCAGCTCGGCAGTGACTTGCCGCTCAGCTTACAGCCAGGAAAGACAGTTCCCATGCCTTCCACGTATGCTGACTGGAATGTGCTGCACATGGGTGTGAGGCAGGCACGATAGAGATATACAGCGTTGGCCTGATTTAGTGGAAATGAGAATAACTAGACATGTGTTAAGCACATTAAAAGCAGTGGTGCATATTGTGCCCTGCTTACTGTTACTTCTCCCTGGTTGGTTTTTTTTTTTTTTTTTTTTTTTTGGGGGGGGAAGATTCTTGCAGATCCTCCCTCCAGGCCCACATGTAGCATTGTCAGGGAGAAGGGCAAATTTTAGAAAAATAGTGTGAGTCTTCTCTATGATCAAGATAATGTCCCTAATGATCAGAAGCCATGTCCTGAGTCAGATGGGAGCATTTGGTGGAGCTTTTAGTGAGTGCAGTGCTGGATCAGATCCCCCGGGTCTGTGCCCCAGCATCAGCAACCCAGAGTCCCTCACCAGTCCCAGACATCTTCAGAGGAAAAGGACAGGCAGCAGCCACCTTAATCCAATTTCATCTAAGTATGTAATTAGGGCTGTACATCTGGGATCACTTTTTCTCCCGTTCAAAAGTTAAAAAGCTTTATGAACTAGAGGCAGGAAGAAGGGTTTGATCCAGCTTTGGGTGTTGAAAAATTCCTCTCATCTCAGCTCAGCTCTACAAGACCCCAGAGGCTTGCACTCACCATTTGATGGCCCTGAGGGAAGCCAAAAACTTGTGCAGTCATCCCAGTGCTGTCTCATTATAACCATTTCTCTGCTGTGTGTGCACAGGATTTCTGTTTCTCCCCAGTATAATCTTCTGGCCTTCTTTTGCCAAGGTGGGACACCACAGCAGTGAGCAGCTGCTCACTCAAGCATCCCACCAGGCTCTGGGGTTTTGCCTTCCCACATTATTGTTTGGAGACACACACTTTATGTTTCCATACAATGCTTGGTACAAAAAGGGGAATCTCTGCCATCAACATGTGCCCCTGTTCACTCTCCACATCTGACAAGGTTCAAAAGAGGCTGGATATTTTCAAAGATAGCAAAATTACTCAAAATACAATATCTAATGTGAAAGTATTCCAGGCAGTTTGTCCAGCCCCTGCTTCAGGAGAGGACTTTTCTGGCCTGGCATTCGCAGCCAGCTTGTAGTCTGGGGAAAAATATTGAACGCTTTTGCCCCTTTGTTAAAATTCATACAGATAAACAATTACCTGAAGGTATGAAAATTTTGGAATGGAGGGAAGAGGCAAAGATGAAGAACGGGAGAACATCATGCTGTGGATGTACTGTTGAAGAAATTCTCCAGGCAGTGTAAATGATCCAAGAGGTTTACCACTTTCCTCCAATCCTTTCATAAGAGTATCTTTTGCCCCTTCCAGTGAGACAACACTAAGTCAACTGTTTGTGTGGCCAGGTGTCTGCTGACAGCCTGGAAACTCCTCAGGCAAAACACATGTGGGTGAGGACACAGTCAGATCCATGTGGAAGCAGGAGACACTTATCAAGGGACTTCAGGGCTTAAACACACCTTTACTACCAATAGGTAGGAGAGCACAGAGAGAAGGCAGAGGCTATTCCATGCGGGCTCACAGGTGTCTCCTCCTGGAGAGCGCAGAGGGCTGTGAGGGCGCACGGGGCTGTGGGAGCTGCCATGGAGCTGATGGCCTGTGGGCGCTGCCATGGAGCTGATGGCCTGTGGGCCCTGCCATGGAGCTGATGGCCTGTGGGAGCTGCCATGGAGCTGATGGCCTGTGGGAGCTGCCATGGACCTGATGGCCTGTGGGCCCTGCCATGGAGCTGATGGCCTGTGGGCGCTGCCATGGAGCTGATGGCCTGTGGGCCCGCGCCAGGCCCGCACAGGCACCGTGGTGTGACCTCTGCCCAGCACCTCCACCCCCTGCGGGCTCATCCTCGCTTCTGCAAACAAGCTGGAAAGATCAGAACATGCTTGATTTTAAAAGATTAGCAAGAAGAAAAACAACTGATTCTGACCCCCCTCTTAGGCCTTGCTTCATCAGATTGGCTGGGCCAGTCTCAGCCTTTATGGAGGCAAAAACACACTCCTCTAACTGCAGCTTTTGAGCCAAACCCTCAGCTGGTGTGACACAATTTTCAATGGAGCTGTGCTAATTTACAGCAGTCTTGTGTCTGACCTTCTTCTGGGGAACAATTCAATGTGAAGAGAACGAGGATTATAGGGGGGTAACCTCAGCCTTTCTTCTAATATAAATCACAGAGGAGCAAAGTTGGCAACTGACACTGGTCAGAGAAAGCTGATGGAATTGCACTCTGTGAGAATATGCCCTTCCATCAAGACAAAACTGATACTGCTGTTGTTATGTGAAGAAGAAACCTGGAGGAAGGGAAGGAATTTCAACAATGCCAGTAAAAAACACAAGATATTTTAATATTCTGGAAGAGAGAAATTGCCCTTTCCTTTCTGAGACAAAGTTTTGCTATTTTTTTTTCTATATTTAGTATAAGAAAACAGTTAAAAAATTAGAAATCCAAAATCAATCATAAGTATTTCAATGGTTCCCAAATATATTTTCCTGTAGGGCTGATCAGATTTGGAGCAGAACAAAATTCCCAAATCTTGAACTATTTCATGAACCAAGCACTTCATCTACTTCACTGAACAAGTCAGAAAATTTTGGTTTGTTGTAGGAAATAGGTGAATGCTTCCTTCTGCTTCCTAACTGCTTCTAGCCTTCCCAAACACTAAAGATGTCTGGTTTCATTTGAGACTCAACAACCTCAGTCCCAGAGAAGTTACAAAGAAGCTTGTCTGAGCAACTTACGTTTACTCACTTAAAAAATAAATAAATTCAAATGCACTAAGCAAAGGATTACAAAGTCAGATTTAAAGATAGACCCTGAAGAAACTTATTTGTAGATGGGCTTAAAGTGTGGATAATAGTACTGACTCACCATTATGAGCTGCTTTGAGGTCTAGGGATAAAAGGGTTTATGTTAGTACTAGGTATTATTACATTTTATTGTTAATTTCAAAAGCTAGAAAATTAATAACAAGCAGAAAAAAAAAATCTTTCAGTGAAATTAAGGACTTAACCTGATAAGAGATCCCAAATGTCAACACTCTGGCATTAGGCTTGCCCCTCCAGCCCTTTTTACCTTGCTGGCTCTTTTTAAACCCCTTCAGTGTAGAATGAGTCAAAAAACTGCAGGCACTTGGACTTGAAAATTCATAGGGTTTCTCATAACCTATTTCTTCTGCTGTAGGTGTTGTCATGTATGACTTTGTTGCTTGTCATGCTGTCAGAGAGAACCCCTGCACACACTCTCAAACACACGTTTTTCCTCCCATACACACTCTATCCTTAACAGGTAGCACATACAGCACAAAAGGGGGAGAAACAAGAAAGTACTGGGAAATCAACATCTGGTTTGAATAATTCCCGTATTTAAATTTTTACTTAGAGAACTCCCATTGGTATCAAAAAATTGAACTAGGTTATTTACAGCTGAAAACCCTGGTAGCACTCTTCCCCTCTGGTTTCATGTTGTGGATCCTCACACCTTGGCTCCTAAAGCCTCACTGAGGATTTGTGTTGCAGGTACCACACAGCAAAAGGCAGATCCACGTTCCTCCCTGCCTTCTCCTCCCACTGGCAGACATTAAAAGATGTTGCCTTGCTTTCTCCCGCTCCTCTCCTTTATTAGGAGACGCTGAACTTATAACAAATACACTTCACTTTGCAAAAAGCAGTGTAATTAGCCTTGCTTTTTTTGGCCTGCATGTGTGTGGTAAAATGTCTAGTAATAGTTGGCAAGGCTTCTGCAGGGAATGAGATTCCCATGCTTAGATCTAAAGCCCAAATACTTGGAACAAATTAACACCAGCCAAGAAAGTGAGGTTAATTACTGGAACACTTGGAATACGAGGTCTCCCTAGCCTAGAAAACTGCAATACACTATCTGCATGTATGGTATGTGGCCAACCAGAACCTCTCCCTCTCTTTCTCTCTTATACTTGCTCTCTTTCCTTCTTTCCTTTTGTGTCCCGACTGCAGACAAATGTCAGAGCCACTGAGAGCAAAGATTCCATTTTCCTCTGACCCGCTGCTCCAGCAGGCCAGTGCCATCGATGGTCCTGGAAGCTACTCAAAGCTGAGAAACACTGCCATCAGGGTCTGGCTCTCCTCCTGTCTATGTTTTCTCATTAGTGGTTTTGCGTTGTTGAAAGGCATCTTCATTGGAGGCCCAGTATTCCAGCAACATGCTGCTTTAATCTGGGGTGGGCACTGAGGCTTTCAAAAACACAGCCTACGACCCAACAGGAGAACAGTCATCTTCCCTAATATGCTCTTTGGAGAGCAAATCTGTAAATCCTGTAGGCCCCCAAACATCTGCCTTTGGTAAGGTTTTAATGGGGAAAATTTGCCTAGTAACCACATTGCCACTGACCTTTGATGTGTGAGGAATGTATACATGCACATGTCTGGGGGGAGCTGCGGATGGGCGAAAACCTGTGAAATCAAGGTTGCAAAACCGTGGAGGTGAAAGCTACACAATCCAGTCCAGTTACCTGTGCACCTTTAGGAGGGCTCCCTCATGTGTTTGCTTTATTCATGACACAGCCTTCTTGTGGCATGACGACAAGGCTTTTTTCCATGGGATGGCTGCCTCACTCTGTGCTCAGGAGGGACACTGTTCATTACAGGAACAGCTATTCAAGATTTTGTTTTCTCTTCATTGTTCAGCTTGTGACCTCAAGCCTTACTGACTGCGCACTATTCAAATCTGCCTCTGAAAACAACATCATTTTGTTTTCTCATGGGCTTTTCTATAGCACTCATGACAATAGTATCAAAGTGTCTCGTAAAGATTAATTCGTCTATTTTTGCTACAGCCCGGGAGGCAAGCTGGTATTTGCTTCATTCTCCAAATGTTGAACTGAAAGCATAAACCCTGTCCATACAATCATGGGTGCAGTTTACCAAGCAGCTAAAGCTGTGGTGTCCTCTGAGGCCCCACGACTGTTTCAAACAGAGCCTGCATGGTCCATCAGGCTACATCTGGCTTCAGCATGTGCACTGCCTGACCCCCTGGCCACGCTTGCAAACTTACAAAATTGAATCTAGTCTTGAAGGCAGCCTCAGGGCCTTTAACAGTATAGACATAGCCATATGGTCAACAGTGTGTCTACAAGATCCGTGGTAAGCATTAATTTTAAATCCTGTCATTGAGATGCCTGGGTCTTGATTTTTCCTCTTGCTTGTCATTAGCCAGCGCTGCAGATGTTCATAGCAGAGTTCCTGCCGACCTCAGTCCCATCTGACACCCCAGGGTCTCAGGCTGGGTCCCCAGAAAATGAGAACCTACATCTACGATCCCTCGGCGAACAATTCCCTGTAGGCAGCATGGCATGTGAGGCCAAACCTTTTTCTCTCACAACTTCCTCAGGTACAACGCCAGCCCTCCCACTGCTCATCCTGCTTCAGCTGTCTCTCTCTCACTGTCACCTGAAGGAGTCCAGGAGCTGGTAACATCCCCTCTTTGCTGGAGCATGGCAGGAGACCTGTGGGAAAGAGGCTTCAAGAAAGTAATTCATGATCTGCCTAAAAGGGTGGGATTACCATTGTGCATAGGCCTAATCCAAGTATTTCCTGACTTTTGAGTGATCAAATAGAAAACCTTGGTACTGTTCCCTTAGGACAGGGATGCCTTATTTCCTATGTTTTAAAGTAAGCTGGGGACAGCATTAGCATGTTACAGTAGCCATACCATGGATGTGTGTACAGGTTTTGCCATCAAGATGGCAACTTTCTAGGGCATGTCGCTGTGCCAGGAGTTAAGCTGGCAGGAGTAACAGATCCTCTCCACTTGGTTTTTCTAAGTTTTATAACTTGGCCAAATGTGAGTAGTTTTTCACAGAGACAGACAAAGCCCATCCCCAATACAAAAGCCACCTCTTCTGCCAAGTGTCCAATTGCACTTCCAAAGCACAGGGGTTCCAGGGCTTTCCAAATAAAAGGTTGTAAAAAAAAAAAAGAAAAAGTAAAAAGCAACAAGGCAAACAATGTATTTTTCCAGGCTTCTTCTCAGAAACACTATGTCATTTTGGCTGAAATTTCGGTAAATAATTCACTTAGAGGCAAACACCCTGTACCTAAAATTTAAGACCAAACAGTTGAAGCTGTCAAAGTTATAAGTGAAAGACCCTATAACTAAAAACATTAGTCAAACTAACTAACAAGCAGTTTTGCAGCTGCAGGTGATGCATCATGTGGGCATTTGCACATATTCAATATGGGCTGATAACTCAGGCAGGCTTTTGAAGTTGTTCCGAAAGTCCTGCCCTGAGAAACAGACCCACTGAGTGCTTGCTGTGCCATTTAGAAAAGAATATTGGAAAATGGACAGAGAGAGGAGACAAAATGATACTGTAGTGACAAGAAATTAATCAGTGCAGTGTATAGCCCAGAAGGGCTCTCTTCTTCTGCCAACCCAGCCTCTGGAGCTTTCCAGATTCTTAGACTAAGGGGTCAAGCAGAACATGGAAATGCAGGGCTGAAAGCGAGGAATTCATCTAGCCAACCCCTCATATCTAAACTAGGATTAAACCAAATTATTCTTGACCAAGTGACATCCAACTTTTTCTTCCAGCACTTCAGAAAGAGGATCCCCAGTACCCCCAGCCTTTCCCAGTGCTGAACTGAAAGTGCTTAGAATAGCCTCATTCCATTTCAAACAGCCTATTCATTGCAAACTGAACACATTCTTTCTACCTCTGCCCAGTGTTAACAGGGAGCATGAACAATCACTGCTCTTTTCAGAAGCAGCTTTACATACCAGAGGGCTTCCATATTGCCTCCACCATTCTCTCTTTTCCAAACATACATCAAATTCCTTTCTCTTTCCCAGAGGTTATGTTTTCTAACTTTTATTATTCTGAACAGTCTTCACTACACCTTTCCTGAAGTACAAAACCTAATACAAGAGAGTCTTCCATATGGGTATAAAGCAAAAGTCATATCTAAGCAGCCCATCTGCTCACAACACCTCCATGTCTCAGCTAATGCTGGGTGAGCAAACCACTTGATGTGTATAGGAAAACCCCAATTCAAGAGTAGTCAGAAGACTAATTTTACAGCTAAGTTAATAGAATCCAGCATTTAGGATGGCCCAGAATAAGGTGGGACCTTAAGCCTATAAGCCTTACAACGACTTGCCTGGTACTCTGGCCACAGAGTACAACAGGGTAATTACCTTGCTTAAAACATTCATTTTGCCACATTGCAAAATCAGGTTGATGGGAGGGGTTTTTTTGCTGTGCAACTGCATCATGTTGTTGGCTAATGATCTTGGATGTTTTTTAACCAGTTTTGTGCTATCTTCAACCTGGTCATGCTTTTCTGTTCACATGGAAGGATATCTGAGTGCTTTCTTGATGCCAAGGTATAACATAGACATGGGGTTTAGTTGAACCCACACAACCAATTACCATTTTCAAGAGAGAATTCTTTTTCAAGAGAGAATTCTATGTTTCTTTATCTGAAACACCTTGTACAAAATTAGGACCTTATATGTTTCTCAAGCCAATATATCCTGGAGTAAGGGCCCTCAGCTATCAGAAATACATCCATAGGGGTATCTGGGTACCTGACATTCCTTCCAAAGTACAAAGCTCACAAAGTACATCTGTGGTGCCAGAAACAACCAACTAGTAATGAGATATAGTACTGTACATTCCCTTTAGCCAGGCTACTTCTGCTGAGCAAAGCACATATTTCTCATTAAAACCAAGCTTGCTTACTGCCCTAGAACCTTAAATCATTCCCCTACTAAGATCTGACTGTATGTCCTCTTCGCTCTTTTGACTACTTTAAAACCACACTTATCTTGCTAACACTTGCAGAGCACATAAGCAGAATCATATGCCCAGAGGATGCTTTGTGCCCTCTGTGATAATCCAGAATCTCCTTGCTCTGCAGACATGCACAAAGACATATGACCCTGCAGTCTCCTCTTAAAGAAAAAGAAACATTTCAGAGCCCTGTCATGTTTAGTGAATCCATCACACAGCACAGGAGTTTTGAAAGTTCACAGAACAGCAAAGATCACTGTGTTTATGCATGGAACAAAGGAAAAGGGAGGCAGGTACAACACTAATGTAACTGTGGCCATTTACTGACTTTTTTCATACCCCTGTAATGAGGTGCCGAGGAAGGTGTAGGTCACACAACAGCAGAAATCAGCACCCACTTGTGTTCTTTGCATGATCATCTCCCTTGTGTTAAGGCTATGCTCCCGAAGAAAAAGAAGAGTAAAACAAACGTGCCCAGATTTGCAATTGCTACCCATGGAGGCAGCCATCCCAGGATCTGGGCATGCTAAGAGGCTGCAGGTTTGGGCACATCCCAGCAAGACAGGGAAATATGTATCCTTCCTAGCCTTTGAGTGCTGTATCTGCAGTCATCGTGGACGATCTGCATGGCTTGTGTGTGCTCATGGAATGTCTTGCATTAGGGAAAGGTGAGAAAACCACTGGCCAGGTTGCAATGTGATCTCCTCCTGACAAAGAGAGGGCAGGAGTAGGAACTGTGAGCTGGGACTGTGGAGATAAGCTCACCAAAGCACACAGAGGAAATCACTGTAAGAATACAAAGCTCTCTGATACTATCACTCCGTACCACTTAGTGGAAGGTAATGTGTACAATAAATACATATTGCAAAATAGGGTTTATTTCCTAAAAATTCATTTCACTCCATTCTCCAAAGTGTTGCTCAAAGCAAATATAATTTTATTGCTGACAGTTTAGAGAAGCTGAGGCTGTTATTCCAGGGCTGGTGGGAGGCAGCTGTATTTGGCTCATTTCATCACTTGCATATGGAGAAAATTTTGTTATTAAACTCTCTCAAAGTTGAAATTTATTTCCCTGAGCCCCGACTTCCAGCTGTGAGAAACAGAGGCTTCCAGCACTGGTGGCATATGAGGACTAGGACATGTATCCTTAGCTCAAGCACATGAAGGTCTTGACAGCTGATCTTGGATTGAATTTGTGTTTTCCTGCATAAAGGCACAAAAACTGTTTCTTGCATGTGCTTGATGATTGACTTGTATTAGGGAAGGGTGAGAAACCCTCTGGCCATGAGTGTGAGCTCTGGTTGAGCTCCCTCTCTGTAAGATAGGAAATGCCCTGGCTCTGTTTGGAATATATTGTTCACATGTTCTTTCCTTCATAAGATCTGGCAAACTCAAAAAAATCATAGCTCAGGCTTTGGTACACCTGTGAGTGACCCTTCTTTAGATAATTTTCTTTAACATTTCCACAACCCTTCCGAGAGCCTGCAAACATCTTTTCTTAATAACTGCATTGCATCACGAGGAGCAATATGTGTTATTACCAATTTATTCTTCATCCAAGATGTCAGAATAGCTTTTCAAAGATGCTTTAGTTAAGCCCCCTAATCTCTTCAACAGAGTAGTTGGTACTGTTATCCTCTGAAGACAACGGACCCAAGGTACAGAAAGATGAAGTAACTTGCCCACAGCTGCACAATATATCAGTCACAAAGCGGCAGAGTCCAAGAAGCCCAGCTCCCAATCTTAAGTGTTAACCACTAGACTATGATCTGTACAATACCAAAAAGAGCAGGAAGGACCAGGAAGCAGCTACATAACATGAGGAATTAATTCCACTGGAGGGATACGGGAGAGGCAGAGGAGCAAATCTTAGTCAGCACGGGCTCTGTGATGATTGCTGCATTACTGTTCATGGGCAGCAGAATCTGTCTTCCGTTCCCACATCTGCCCTGGATCTCAATGTTCTCTCTCTTTTTCATTTTTCTTGTCTCTCCTTGCCTTCCCACAGCCCCTCCAGATGTTTGTCTTTTAATGTTTTTAAAAAGAGAATCTTGTCTTTTACCCAGTTCTTTTTCTCAAAACTCGTTGGGAAGAGCTCTAAAATGTCTGTGGCTCTCCAGAGTCTTAAGGCAACACAGCTCATTTCTCACAGTCTTTGGGAAGCCAAGCTCCTAACCACTGTGGATTTAAATCCCAACATAAGCCCCCATAGAATTTATCCTGTAGTACTATATAATAAAACTGCACAGTATCTTGCACCTATCAGATGTTTTGTACACATAATTTTCATCAAAAATTAATTTCTCTTTAGATTCCTGGTCCAAATAAATTTAGACTTTAGCATCAGATTTTCTACTCTGCAGAAATCTCAGGAGGATTTCATTGCATATCTGTAGGCTTCTGGAAATTCATATGGAGGGGTATGGCAAAGGGGAGCTACCTACATGATGTGGCACCAGGCTTTTCAAGAGAAGTTTCCTAGATACATTTCCAGGATGTGAAGCCAGACTGCCCCTAAGCAAGTGAAATTTGAATGCAAGAGAGGTGGCCAGTAAAAGTGGAAAGCATGTTTGAAACTTTAAATCTCAATGATCAAACCTCTGCAGCCCTGAATGAACTCTGAATTTCAGAATCAAAATCTTTTTTGAGATAGACATTATTGCCAGGAAAAGTAAGCAAAAGGCTCAGAATGGGTTTCTAGTCCATATTTTGAGTGAAAAATACGATGTGGATTCTACCAACCGGGTTCTTTGCAAACAGAATTCTGATATAAAGCATTAACTTATGAAAATAGGAGTTTTCAAAGTTGTAGGAAAAAAAATGTCTCCCTTTACAAGGAACAGCCATATTTTTTCAGGGAAAAAACCCACAACTTAATCTCATTACAAATAATACTAATAACAGTAAGCTATGCCATAACAGAGAACAGTGTCTAGAACTCACAAACAACATTTCTCCTGAAAAACAGGACTGTCAACAGCATACAGAATGGTAAGAGAGTTTGACAAAAAGCCATAACAATGTATTTATTTCCCTTATTGGTCCTACAGTGGTGATCTTTTCAGGCCATCCCTTGAAGCACTGGTGATGCCATGGAGTCAGCATTTCTGTTTTGTTGCTTCCGGGAGCAAAAGAGTGAAGTGAGCCAGCAATTACAGAGTTAACTGACAGCGGTACCTTTGGTGACTCCAGGATGCTGAGGGGATTGAGTTCCTGGACTGGATAGTTTTGCTGGTGTTCTTTCTAATGGAGCTACAGCAGTGATTCCATTTATCAATGGTTTGTTTTTTTTTTTTTTTCCTCAGGAGAGAAGGCATAAACTGTATATGGATACTACCTGCCCATACACTTCCACACTTCAGATTCAGGTGGTCAGAGATCCTACTGCCTGCTGAGTTAAATGGAGCTTTTGACAATAGGAAAGTGAACTGTGGCCACCTGATATTCATCAATCCTCTTACCATTTCGTGAGTGTCCATTAGAAACCTACATGCACAATCCCTACATTTCGATTGTTAGAAAAATTAGCTGTTAACCATCAGGAAATGACCTGTTCCCCCAGCACAGTCACTCAGACCCATTATAGGCCCTGTTCTAAGGCCTCTTCCTATTGAACACAGTTTACAAGAGGTTCACTGTAATCTCTTCAAAATTAGATTCTTGTTCTTTTTCTAAGCCATTCAGATTGTTACTTAATAAAATCCTTTTGTCTGGTTGCAGAGAGAATGAGAAGCCAACACCAGGGTGGGTGATGTGGTATCGTGTATGACTCCAGGAAGAGTTGGCTCATAAATAATGGTGCAAAATAGTTTTTCATCAGAAGTGGCGGACTTACAAAGAACATTTCTCACATGTAGGGTGCCATATGTGGAAAGAGCTGGGAAAAGGCAGGAAGAAGTTCAAGGGAAGACAGATCCATAGCACCAACCATGGCAAATCTTCAGACCCACTTTGGCCTCCTTCAGATACAGTGGGATGCAGCCCCTTTCCATACATGTGGGGCATGCGGCTACTGCTCCTGCTGCCAGGCTGCTTGCAGTGTCTCTTGGCAAAGGTGTTAAATGTCAAAGAAATACTCATTAGAAAAGGGAGAGATGGAGCTGCAGCCCCATAATTAAGCAAGGACTTAAATCCACAATATGTGAGTGCTTTACCACCAGTCTTACTGAAAATGTTTGGTTGTTTTTCTCTGTTTCTGAGAGGGAAAACAAAAGGGAAGAGGTGGACAAGGATTTTGGAAAAAAGTATTTATGTGGCTTGCTTTCCATTTGGCTGTGCAATAGAAAAGCAATTTTTTTTAAGCTCTGAAATATTTGGTTTCAAGAAATGCTTTCAGTTTAAAGTTTTTTGTTCCTGCCTAGTTCTAGCCTTAGGGAGATTGTTCGTGGCAGGTATTCTGCCTTCAGGTACTCCTGTGCAGAACTAGGTACACAGTTCGTGGTACTTGGGGTGGGGCTGCAGCCGAGCCTCATCCCCAGTGGGCACAGCTGTGAGCAGCAGGTGAGCAGCATTGACAGCAATGAGCCATGGAGTGCCCAGGGGCACTGACCAACCACCAAAGGGAGCAGAGGGCACACAGGTGCAGTGCATGAACATGAGGGGGATAAAAGTTTGGGCTAAAGCACAAGAAGGGCAGACCTGAACCCTTCTGAAGTGGTGTGGTGTTATTCTGTATGGGTTGAAGCCTTCAGCTATTGTACGGTGATACTCTGTGTATCGTGGCTGTCTCAACTGCGACATCTGCTGTGGCATGTGCTTTGACACAAAACTGCCTGTACTGGTTGCCCTTGGGAAATTACAGTTGTGTGGCCCCATTATGGGCGATACATCACACATGGGTGCTTATCTTCAGTCTTTAAGGAGCATTCATTGGCTGGTCTTGGGCCACTTCTCAAATAGTGTGGGGAGAGTACATTAACTGATGCCAAGAAGGTGAGACTGACCTCTACAATAGAAACCAGGATTGTATCTGGGCAGTGTGTGTACAGAAGGAAGAAAAGGGCAACCAGAAAACTTGAGAACTTCAGGGGTGTCAGAAAGATATGGTTGAAGTCAAGTCAAGCGTAGACACCAAGCTCCCACCCTCATAGCTGTTCATAACCCAGAAGATTACAATGTCCATGGGACTTTGTTGCAGATGCACTGTTTGCGTTTCAAAGGAAACACTGAAAAATCCTAAAGAGTAATGTGTCTGTTTAGAGCAAAAGCTGATCTTCCACCCTTCTCTATCTAGTCATTTCCCTTCTGAAACTCTTACTATGAATTACTCCAGAAAATATCGTCCCAGCCACAGACCAGTAGAAGCCAAGGTGGAAAAAAAGATTAATTTCAAACTGTAATTAGAGGATCCTGAAGGCAACACTTCAGCAGTCAGATGTATTAAGCACTGGAAAGTCTCTCAGGAGAAGCAGTGGAGAGAATATTTGTTCAGTCACAGCGACAAAGCTCTGGGAAATGCACACTAGGCAGAAATTTTGCCTTAGCTAGTGCTGGTTATCAAAAGGTAGGAAGCCCCATCTCATGCCAGCAATATCACACAGCCTGTGGCAGCGGGAAACCCCCTTCCCACAGAAATCCAAACCTCAGTTTGGGCTCCCATACTGCAGGTGGAGATAAGAGTGCACTACTCAGGGAGAGCTATGTGTGATGCTGGTGTGATGCTCAGCTGCCCCAGCGCTGGACACCCACTGGATGCTCAGCCCATGCTGCCTTACACAAGTCTGGCCTTCCATCTTCAGTAGAACTTTCTCTTTTTTTCCAAGTAAATTTAATCAGGAGTTTAGTCACATCCTTAACTCACTTCATGTGAACTTAATTTCCAGCCCTGATAGTTATTTTCAAAAAGGAATTTTTTAAAATGCGGTGGGGTTTGAGGACAAAAGAAGGAGGAGGGAAAATTCAATTAACATCATTTCCAGTGTTTCTGTATTTCTCGGGTGTATAAGCAAAGCCATTTCAGGCATTAGAGAAGTTATTTAGATTTGGACTGTACCTCGCCTGACAGATCATGTAACCAGACTTCTGGATTCTTGGACCTTATCCAGTAGGAAGGATGATTTCTGCACTCCACCAGTACAGAGCAATGCCCACAGGAGCCTCTGACAGCAGGGACAGTTTTGTAGCATTGCCAGGGCTAATGTGCATGGGAAGGTGTTACAGCCTGGAATTGTTAGTAGATATTTAAGAAAACGCAGAAACAAGAAGATATGAACTAAGCCTCTTTTAAAATGGAAAAGAACTATGAAAAAATCAATAGATCTTATGGAAAATGAGCTGTTCTCCCTTAGTCTCCAGAGCAAGATTGCCCTTCAAGGATTTTGGGGTGGGGTATTTTTTTATTGTTTTTTACATCAGAAAGCATAGCTACTTTTAACCTCCCTGCTTAATGTAAGAAATAGGAAGCATCAGTAAGGACAACAGAATGTCTTAAAACAAAAATCTATAGTTCAAAATTTTTATTCATTTGTGAAGTTTTTTAATTTAAAAAACTGTGAGTCAAATAAACTAATTCTGAAATAAAACGATTATATCTGATTTTAATGGATGTTTTAGTAACACTTTACAACAAAGTAAAAAGTATTCCTTTTGTAGTTTTTTTCTTTTTAAATGGAACAAAAAGTGAACTAAATGGTTTTTTGTAAGTGTTCTTGAAGGAGAGCAATAATTTCCATCCAATTATTTAACCAACCAAGGGCATGAGTTCCTAATGAGTATATTATGTGATGACCAATTTAACCAATCCGTTCTTTGGCAGAGACAAACTTATCTGGGTATGGCCCAGGAGACAGGAGGCAGAGAACGACCTATGCCATTGGATTGCTTAAGTAATCCTGAGCAATTTCTGATGTGTTTTCCTTTCATCAACATGTCCAAATGCTTTCCCTAATAAATTAAAAAAAAAAAAAAAGAATGCCAAACAGATTAATCAGACATACATCAATATTTTGGTGGCCATCCCACGAAAATCTGTGCAAATCCCCACTACTATATACTTTATGCAATAAAGTCTCATATGTGGGGGGGGTTATATCTTTTTTCTAACTTTCTATCTTTCAGAAAGATGCTCAGTGCATCCAGATGATCCAAACTTCAATCCTTAAAAAAAAGCGTAGTTGTTTGATTGACAATAATTTCAAAATCATGGCTCTTGCTCTTCTCACCACTTGCTAGTGGTGAGGAGACCAGGTGCAACTTCCCAAGACCTCTCTGTCTTCAGGTGACAAAATGAGATTTTTCTCAAACAACATCTTTTTTGGTTTGTTTGTTTGTTTGTTTGTTTGCTTGTTTTCCCTAGATTTTCTGTATGAGTTACCAGTTCAGTAAAACTCACAAATATTTGAAAAAACCCACCATTTAATGCATTTCAATGGTGCAAAAAGGTACATGCTCAGGAGAAATAAAAGATTGCCTTCCTTTCCATGTCTGGAGATCACTTAGTTAGACACCTGGCTGGAGCTGTCTGAGCGATGATGGGTTTAGATGTAACTTTCAAGTTTGTCCCAAACATTTCTATCCTCTGACACAGCAGAGAGCTACCAGCAAGCATGCATTTTTTGGGGGAAGGCCATAGACAATGCATTCCCCAGTAGCACTTCCTGTCTTAGCACAAACCATCCTGGTGGTGTGACGTGGCAGCAACTGGCACAGCAACGCAACCTTCCCCACCATCTTTACTTTAGCAGAGATCTTCCCAACCCGCTCTGTAGTTTCCTTTCCTTTCCATCCTCTTTCCCTAGCAGTGTCTCTGCTGAATCTTTTCCTGGTACCTTGTTGACTCATTCCTTAATGCATGTAGCAGCTCAATGATCCTACTCATTACTATTGAAACTTTCCTCATAAAGTCACCACTGTCATGATCACCTCAATCAGCTTTTTTTTTCCCTTCTCTCTCTCACGACATTGCCTCTGCTTGGTTACTGCAGCAATAGAGTCCTTGGGTTTCACTCCCTGTCACAGACCACTAGCACCTTCCTGCTGTCATCTGCAATTGGAAGAGCAGCCTGGTTCATGGAAGTCCTCTGCACTTTGACATGAGACTTTCCCTGTAAATCCTGAGCGGACACCTTTGCTCCTGCTGGTCAGCAGCTTATCCAAATGAAGTACTTTCTGTGCAAGAATTGCTGATGCTCAGTGATTTCTTGTGTCTTCTGCTCAGAAATCTCTTTACTGAGGAGTGGTGACAGTCCAGTTTCCCCAGTGAGAGCTGCCTAAAAATTGTTTTTCCTTTGCTTGCCCTCCTCTGCTAGAAAGCTTTACCATGACTTTAAGATGTCTGGGCGTTGTGTGCAAATGAAGGGAAGAGCAGTGAAAATGCAGAGGCTGGCCTTGCAGTGTGGGAGGTGGCTTAGCAGAGCAACTACAGCGCCATTATCAGCGTCCATTCTCCCCTTGGACACTTTGGCCCCTAGTGACCCAAAGGACTTTACAAATAATGGTAAATTAACCTTCATAGCCTTAGCCCAAGAGGGACAAGATTTGTCCCCACAGCACACTTGGAAAAACGGAGACATCCAGCAACAAAATAACTTTGCTGAGCAATCCTGTGGTAAATCAAAGGGAAAAGGAACAAAAAACTTCACTCTCAATCTAGTCATGGGCTATTATCTTCCATTACTCAAAGAAAATAAATACAGCCCGGATGACATCTCTACTGGTCCCCAGATTTTTTTTTTTACTGTCCTTTGTGCCTCCTAGGCCTCACCAAAGTCAAAGGTTCTCAATAGACATTTTGAGAAAACATGGGGCAGGAGAGGAATGGAGCAGGGTGGCATTAAGGTTTAGCACCCCTTAAACTGTAATACTTTCCTTTGCGTGCTCTGTTTCTTATTCACACGGCTATAAAATCTGCCACATCCGGGCGAGAGGATCCCTCCAGTCAACCAGGCGGTGTTTACAAACTGGAAAAGGCGTTCTCTTGCTCCTCGCTGTAGGGGTGAGACACAAACCTTAACAAGTCACTTGTGGTTTTCTCTTTCCAGGTTGGGCAATCAGACCTCTCTTAACACTGCAAGAGGGGACACAACAATTTAGGGACATTTTATACCTCTGAAGATTTGCAATCAGCAAATTGTCTGGAACGTGTTTGATTTCCCCACCCACCTCCCCTCCGTGGTGTCCCACCACAGAGCTCTTGCTAGGGACATCTTGATGTTTGTGGTCTCACAGGCTCCTTGCTCCAGCCAAACTCATTTCTTGTAGTGCTGGTTCTCAGCCGAGCTTGCTTTACATCATAAATGTAAAAATGTTTCTTTTATAAAAAAAAATTAAAATAAATTAAACCAAAAAAAGAGACTAAACACACAACCAAACTATAAACAGAACATAAAAGCTGTTTAATGGAGTGCATAATGAAGCAGAGAGGAAACAGACTCACGTTGATTTTCCCTGACATTTCACCTATTAAATTAAAAGCTTCTTAAGGAAGAGTCTGATTTTTTTTTCTTTCAGTTAATTCGAGTTCTGTAATGAGTAACAAAAACATTATTGTCCCCAGCAAGCTGAGGCTGCATGAGAGGCAAGTCAATAAGAAGAAATAAGGCCTGAGTACAAAAATACCCAGGAAAATGTCCCTCCCCATTTCAGACACCCCTCATGCTAGTCTGGACACTACAGAAGAGATTCTGAAGGAAAACCAGGTCACAGAAAACCATATCTTTGAGACAAAATGAGAAAGTGAGACCTCAGGCCTGGTAACTGAGCTCTGAGATTTCTGCCACAGCTTGGGAAAAGCTGCTCAGATCTCCAGCTACTTGATCCTGTCCTCTGCACAATGGCAGCACCAGTGTTGACCACTACTAACCCACCTACTGAGATTACTGGAAAGATTAATTAATCTCTCAGGCTCTATTGAAGGCAGCATTCATGCCAAGAATTCATCTGGAAGTCCTCATGCAGTAGTTGGGAAAAACTATAAAGCACACCATGTAGCTGGAGACTGGGGAGTAAAGGGCTGCCCATGCTGTGGCAGGGAGACACTTAATGAGGGACAAGATGAAAAAAATAGCAGCACAGCAGGAAAGTGAAAAAACAATGTGGGATTCGTTCCTTCAGGCACAATGACTATTTTTAACATAACTCAGCCTCACAAGTCACTGTTTGCTCCTCTCTCAGCAGGCAGGAGGCCACTGCAGTGTGAGGGTCTGTGTGGCTGAGCACAGGGATGCTCAGGGTGCTTAGGGCAAGGGTGTGAGTCCCACGTGTTGACAGTGCCATTGTCAGCCCCACAGATTCTGCCAGTGCAGACACCCCCGAGGAGGGCAAGGGGCTGGTGTCATTCACAGAGCCATGGCATGGCAGGACCAGCAGCCTGGCCACCAGCAAAGTCCTTGTCGTAACGTGGGCTGACTGGTCAGCTGTCTTAGAACACATTTTTTATAGCACTCCGAAATAGGGAGAAATTTTGGAGAGGCCCTTGGTTTCCATGCAGACACCAAGACCTGTCATTCTCAGGGCAGCCCAGCATCTGCTATGCAGTCACTTGGCATGATCCTTCCCTGGTTTGTCTCTGTTATGAATGCTCAGGAGCAGCTGCACTGTGCTAAAACCGAAGCTTTGACTTATCAGCAGGTCAGAGCAGCCAGAGCAAAGCCTTGAACATAAGCAGTATTGGTTTGGTTTCTTAAGAAAGGTGGGGGTTTTCCAAGTGAATGTTTAAAAAAATTTTAAAAAGAGAAAAAGTCTTTTCAATTGTAATTCTGCTAAATAGAACAAAGTTCTCACTGCTGTTAGCAGTGCCATGTCCTTGAGGTGCCAGCATGCATTGGGAGCTGTGCTTGTAGCTGAAGAGAAGGTCAGCTTTGAGGTGATGGCTGAGTTCTGTCTCCTCGGGTGTGCCCTCACGTGAGTGACACAAAAAAGTGCAATAAATTCCTCATGTGGGATTTGTGATCTTCAGGCTCTGGAAGCATGACACAAAGTCTTGCTTTGAAAGGATTTTCTTCACACAGATAGAAGTTCTTCTCCAAATT
Source organism: Pyrgilauda ruficollis (assembly GCF_017590135.1). Classification (NCBI taxonomy): domain Eukaryota; kingdom Metazoa; phylum Chordata; class Aves; order Passeriformes; family Passeridae; genus Pyrgilauda; species Pyrgilauda ruficollis. Next base: position 11,198,344 of record NW_024512543.1, read on the forward strand.
ACACACAAGGCAAACCAAGGCTTATAGTACTGACGGAACACCAGCTGAAGTAACTCTTGAATGTGTTGTGATGGCTCACACAATTGTAAGAAAACACCTGCATGTCCCCAAAACCGCCCACTGCAGTAATAATGCTCTTCTGGTTTGCCATGTACAAGCAACCAATTTCAGTCCCTCTGACTAAATAATGTCAGAACACTGTAAATCAGTGTTTTACTGTAAATCAGTAAACTTTATGGAAAGATAAAGCAAAGAATTGTTCTGGAAAGCTTATTATTATCACCAGAAAGTACCAGACTTCCTCAAAGAAATGTTCCTGCCCTTCCGGAGGCCTCAGTGGCCCAGCAGTGCAGGGCACACAGTCTGTGCCACTGCTCCTGCACACACCGTGTGTGCCATCACACAGGTGAGCAGGGATGCTGCTGCCAGCCTGGACTCCAGGAGCAGCACTGACTGGGGATAAGGCAGGCACTGATGTCCCTGGGCTCTCTCACAGCAAGCCCACCCGCTGGAGCATGGGTTTCCCTGCCAGACCCCACATGCACTGCAATGCCATCATGTCCCACAGGTTGCCAAGGGCTTGCCAGCCCTGTCAGGGAGGCACAGCATGCCACGGCATGGCACAGCGCGGGGGCTGGAGTGCTCAGCTATGTGACCAGGTCACCACTTTGTTTGGTTTCACATAACTCCTTGAACTTATTAGGAGGCTGGGGAAAGGAGACATTGTTTTGCTTTGGCTGTGAGGTTTTGGATGCTTTGCTTCCAGGCCTCCATCCCAGTGATCCCAGCAATGAGGACAGATTGAGGGAAGATTAAGTCAATGCCTTAGGAAATTTACAGTTGGAGCCTGGGAGAGAAGGCTGTCTTCTTGGGAGAAAAAAGAAAAGTGATATTAATGCAAATCAGAATATGTTTACATATGTGCGTGTATACACACACACATACAAACATGGGTTTTTTGCATTTCAGTGTAGTTGTGTCTCTGACCATTTATTTCTGTATGTCTCTATTTTAAGTTTCAGGTAGACAGAAGCAATTGAAGAGTTTTCCTCCCACGCACACCCCGCTAGCTATAATGGGGGAATAGCACCACTGTAATTAAAGATCAAGATTTGCTGTTACACAGAAAGTTTTTCTAAGTGCTTCAAAAATCCACGTGCTTATTCAGACTTTCGTGAAAATTTCTTGCCTCGAGGGCTGCTGGGGAACAGCTCCAGCACAGCCTCCTCTGTCTTTGAATAAGCACACAGCCCACAGACGATGCAGCAAGAGCAGCAGTGTTGCACTCTTCTTGCAGAGTGCACTGTTCTGCACAGCTGTGGCTCATACTTCCTTTTGGGTCCTTTGCACCAGCTAACTCATTTAGGATTCAGGTGGTATTTCATCATTTCCACTACCCCTTTTTTTAAAAAGGAATCTCTGTTTTAAGAGTTTTTTGAGTTATAAACTGAACCACTGGACAAGGGCTGCCCTGTAAATGCAGCCCAAGGGGGAAGCTGCCTTTCACAGCTGGGTCAGGCTAGTGCAGGTGCTGGGTGAAGGCTGGCTTAAGTGAGTGGCTGCTTCTTCCCAGGAGCCTGTAGAAATCACCATGCTCTCCACTGTACTCTCTCCCCTTCCTTTCCTCTGGTGGGGGACATTCAGCCCATCACCCCTAGATAGCAAAACTCAAGTTTGCCCTTGCTGAGGTGAGTCTGGGGATCCAGTGTCAAACATTGAGCCCAGTCTGGGGCTTTCCTGCTGTGCAGCAAAGGCCCCAGGTGGCAGAGCAAGTCTGTTGTGAAGTATTGTGCCATGGGAAACAATTTCAGGTGTCTCTCTACCCAGTGATTTTGAGAGTTTCATTTTATGCTCTTTAAAATTAGGGGATCTGCCTGTGTAATGTGGGGACCCCTGTAGAGGCTTTGCTCTAAAAGCAACAATTCTGATTCCATAGCTAAAATTTCAAAATCTGCTAAAACATGCATGCAAGCTCTGATTTTAAATAATTAGCATCCAGAGGAAAACCATTAAGCAGTGAGCTATTATTTTAGAGCAACAACAGTGCCTTATGCCCTTTATCCATTCATTGACAAAGGGAATGAGTGTAGTATTAAAATAAAGTGAATTACTTATTTCCAAAAACTCAATGAAAAACAAAAAGTGAAGGTTCACAGGAGACATGTCAACCAAAAAAATGCTGTAATTTGGGGGAACAGGAAAAATCAGACATCATGCCAAACCTACCATATGACCTTTCTTAGAGTGACTGTAATAAACTTCAAATGATATTTTAGGGCATACGGAAAAATGTGTGGAATGCAGACAAGAATAAACAAATGAAAAATGTTTAACCTGAAGCTCAGAGATCTGGCAGGCCCTTCTGATTTTCACTAAAAAGAAAATCCCCAGATAAACACAGTGATGGTGCCATCACATGTCTCCATTTGTACTCCTGTGCCCCACAAAGGCCCAGGGTGCTCTTTGTGATCACAGTGGTTTTACCTTTCCTCTTTGTCTTGTGGCTTTCTGGGCATGAATTTAAATGAATTTAGCACAACAGCAAGCATGCACTACACATCTCACACCAAGGCCATTACTGTAACCAAGGATTAAAAACAGGGGCCTAATTCTCTGTTCTTTTGGGGGGAAAAGTATACCCAGATATTTCATGGAACTAATATTAAATTAAGTAGTGAATTGAAATTAAATTGATAAGGCTAGACTTAGCCAAAAGACTGATTAAAAAAGGGAAATATTAAAAAAATAGAGTGGAAGGGAAAATCCTTCTTCTTTTACTATTCCATATTTCTTTGACGAGAAGCACACTCCTTGTCCTTTCGTTAATATTAGCATTCTCCCTTCTTTTGTGCCCTAAACTCACATGTCTCAAGTGGCATTTCCAAACTGCATTTCCCATCCATTTCTGGACATGTGAGAGGTTCACTCTGCTTCTAGAAATGAGTTAAGTGCACCCAGAAGCTTACAGTTCAACAGGCACAGTTCCTAAAGCACAGCCCTGGCCTTTGATAATAACAAATAATGAAAGTAATAGGCCAGTCTCCTGGCACAGATTCCTTGCAATGGAGTATACATATAAATATACTGTAGCTTTTCCAAATGCCTTTTGGGGAGCTGGATTTTATTCATGGCTGCTTAGGAGGTGAAGGTTGCTTGGATGGTTAAGGTGAAAGACAGTTCACTACTGCTGCCTCTCTCCTTGGAGCAGCTGGGCTGATTGCTGAGGCACTGGAAGCACTCAGGGAAGGTGCTATCTTGAAATGCTATCAGACAGCAAAATCCATTTTGGAACAATAGGTGGCTTCTCAAGAACCACCTATTTGACCTGACACAGAACTGCACCTTTAACCACTAAACTGGGAGATTTGGTCAGGGCTAAAGGTGAACCTGAGGTACTTGCGACCTGCATGGTTTGGGAAATTATCTAATTAGGACTTTTCAGCAATGATGTCACGAGGAGTTCCTGATTTTACAGCTGGTTTGTAACTGGCAAGGGTTTTGTGAAGGCTCAAGAGGTCTGAAAGGTCAGCTGGTCCCTGAAAGCTGGTCTGTTCTTTCCTCTATTGTGTTCTGTGCCCCCTGCTTTGGGACCCCTAAGATGCCAGCAGCAACTAAAACAAACCAAAAAAATAGTTTATTTATCTTTTTTTGCCTAGTACACTGCTAGGAAGAAACATTTCCAGACTATGACAATTGTCAATTGTAGGAGAGGAAGTTCAAACATAATCAAAACCACTGATGCATCCCAAACTCCCCAGGCCACAGCTGTTGGCTGAATGGGATTTCTCCTGGCCTCACAGGCATGAACCTGGCTGGTGTCATGGCACTGACCAGGGTCCCCTTTGAGGTGGCCTGGACATGCCTCAAGCTGGTGCAGAGGTTATTATCCCTGCTGTGGTTTGCAGGAATGAATAAGGACAAATGAATGATAAGCGTGATGTGCCTGTTTAAGCTCTAAGTATCATCCCAGTTATCAGCCTTCTTGGCACTGTAATCTATCCATCCTCTTCTGCTGGACAGCTGCAGGGCCCCAGTGGCAACTGGCTTTACAGAGCCTCCTTCCTGCACCTCTCTCACACAGAGCCATACAACCTCACTGCAGGGTGTAGGTCTCTGTATCAAAGCATCTCACTGTCAGTCTTTCCAGTCTTTACTAAAAGAAACACTCTTCTGCAGCTAACTGTTTCTTGGCCTCTGTCTCAGACTGTTAAATCCTCTTTCCTGAAATGCCAGTTGTCACTCAACCTGAGGATTTACAAAGCATGGGTCCATTAGGTGACTGCAGAGAAAAGTTGTTTGTGACAACTCATCACAGGTTGAGTTAAAATTACAATAATCTGTAGTTGGAAAGGCCATCTGGGCTGTTCCTTAGAGACCTGATTTAGTGAAGGACCATGAACAACCAAGAAGAGGGACCATGAACAACCAATGCCCTGTCAAGGAATCCTTAAACCTAAAATTTTGGACAGAAGATGCAGGCTGGTTTTAGAAATCTCATTTCCCCTCTCTTGTCTTCCTATTTGGTCTGTTCCCAGTATTTTATGTCCTCTCTTTACCTCTTTTTTTAGCACTTTTGCAGTACTAGTGGCAAATGTGGAGTAAATGTTTCTTTGTATACTCTGCAGAGAAGGACTACTTTGTTCTTTCTGTGCCTTAATGGGCCTGGGATCTCTGGTAACATGCTGCCTGCTCCCCATGACTAACACACTTTGGAAGGAACAACACGCCATCTCAAATGACTTTTTCCACAGTGGAAATGCCTGGATCTGTAACCTTGTAACTTGAAAACAGGCAGCTTGAGTATCCTTCTGAGGCCAGACCCAGCGTTCAGTAAAGCAAGTTTTTATTAAGGGTGAAAATTTCTGTCTGAAATTCAACCAGTTCAGAGAAGAAGCATCCAAGGCTGTGGGTTTCATGTGCAATGAAGCATGGCACAGAGCCCCCCAACCTGCCTCAGTCCTGGCAGTGGACACACATGTGCATGGGGCCAGGACAGAGCAGCAGAGCAGTGTCTCTGCAGTGTTGCTCCATGGTGGCCACACTCCTTCCACATTCAGTATTCGTTTGTGCAGACCCAGCTCCTGCCTTTCCATGCTCAAACACACATTCCTGGTCTGGTGACAGAGACACCATTCACAAGAATGATGTGATAAAATGCTAGCAACCCTCAGGTTTAGGAGTAAAAAACAAACAAACCAACCCTGCTACCTTTAGCTCATCCCGACCCATTTCAAGTCCAATCTTCCTTGGTCACACATGTGAAAGCTTGGGCCCAGTCACACAGAATGTTGTCAGAACCAAGCCTTGATGAAGAGGGCTTGGCAAATGGGCCCAGAGTGGGAATGTGCCTGCCTTTGGGTGAGTGGAGAAAACAGGAAAATGTCATATTCAGTGACAAGCCTCTTCTTCTCCAAAAGAAACAGCTCTTGCAACAGTTGGAGAGAGCATGTGTGTGTTTGTGTGTGTGTACAATATGTGCTCACTTAGACACCTTCACCAGATCAGTCATACCCAGCAGTCTGTGTGCATAATTCCCAGACAAAATGAGGAAGCAAATACTAGTTAGCCTAATGACTTAAGAAAATGCTTTCTGCAGGAAGGTCTCATTCTGGCAAGATTCATACTGTCAGATTATGTCCTTGTTGCATGCCTTAAGAGGCATAACCACATTTCTGTTCCTGCATGCTGTATCCCTATTACCTGGAGCATCCCCATCCAGTATATCCTTCCTCAAAGGTCAGCAAAGCAGTGATATACTCTTCACAGCACTACGTACTAGTCATGCAGGGCCAGAATGAGAATAAGACTGGAGAAAACTTTACATCTCCCTTTCATTCCTCTTCCTTTTCTCCCCTTTCTTCTGTTCTTCCCCAGAAATTGTCAATCTTTCGCTTTCCAAACCAAAAGCAATCAAGCTGAAGCAAGATGGCAGGGTGCAGAGGGTGATCTGATTCAACCCCTTTTATATCAATTTCAGTTCCTGTTGGGTGTTCTCATGGCATTTCAAAAGACTGCAATCCTAATGAAAACCACACAAGCTCCTGAAATTAAGTTAACTGCTTTTGTAAAAATGCAGGGGTGGGAGGATGGAGGGAGAGAAGAGGGGGGGTGAGAGGGAAGACAAAGGAAAGAAAAGAAAATGGGAAAATTAAGGAAAAATCTCTTTCAGGTTGTGTTCATGCATGTAAAGACTGGATTGTTTATCAAGCCCTATTCTGCCCTGTAAACAAACATTATACTGCAGAGCAGAAAATCTCTACAGAAAAGCAGAAAATATTTTTCAATTTGACCATTTTTGCCTTAAGAAACCAAAGTAAAATAATTCAGACAGCTTTTATTTTTGGTGCAAAATATCACTCTTGAGGTTTTTTCCATATATATTTTTGTATTATTTTGACCATTAATGGACCAGCATGTTGAAAAACTTGCTCTCTTCCTAATAATAGAATTTCCTAAGCAGCACAAATCCAGTACTTTTTTTGAATGTTACTGACTTAGATCCTGACTTCTGTATCTGTACAGAGCTGAACACAAAAGAACTCCAAATCTTGCTACACTACTGATTATCCAAATGTAAACTGAAGTAAAATAAAGTACTTAGAGCTCTAAAGGGAAGTAGCTCAGGGGTCCCAAAATCTAGAGGTTAAAAATAATTATACAGAGAGAGTAAAAAAGAGTGTAGAATCCCTAGCCAGCCCCTAGTGGAAAGAGGATGTACTCCTTAGATCCCAGAAGAAAGGTTGTTTTGTGGGGCATTATTGTTGAATGCCAAAGTGTAAGGAGCACATCTATCAAAAAAATAGATGTATAGCTAAGCCTTTGACTGTCAGAGTCCAAGATGCATCTGGACTATGTTCTTAGTTACATGGTTTAGTGTTTGGTAGTCCTGAAAAGAGCAGAGAGATGGACTTGATGATCCTTAAGGGTCCCTTGAGATATTCTTGCTTGAGGTATTCTTTAATTCTATGATTGCAACATTCTTTGGCTTATTTTTAGAAGAAATGTTCTTGATGTCCTCAAGTCATAGAGCACATGTAAAATGAACTTCCAAAGCAAAATGAGCCCAGCAAAAGGACAATAGATTAGTGCTACCCATTCCAGCAGCCCAGCTGGCCAGATGTCAACCCATCAATTGAAGCTGAGCTTGTTAGCCATTTAGTCACCTTCCTTAATGCAAGCAAGTATACTCACCCTTCCTTGTCTCCAAAAATTTTAAAATGTTGTTCCTGAGTCCTGTTGCTTGGTCTCCTCCTAAAGTAGTGGGAACATATTCTGGGAACTGAAAGCTTGGTGATCAACCCTTTTCGGCATATCAAGGAATAGTTAAAACCAAGTTTGTTTGTCTTTGATGATGGCTGGAGAAGAGAAGCCAGAATTAAAAATCAAATCAACACTTGGCTTTCTATGCCTCTCTACTAGGTAGGTTTTTCTATGACCACTCCCAAAGTAACCTTTTGCTTTTTCTATAATTTGTGAAGGATCACAGTTTGAATAGACGTCATCAGATTTTCCATTCTCTGACTCTCCTTCAAGGGCTCACCCCTCAGCTTCTGCTGAAAAGAGCTCAGACTTTGCTGGCATACAGGTCTGTATGGAAGCCTCCACCCTAGGGAAGGTTTGGATACAAATGATGATTTCAGTAAATCCACTGGTGTCAGTAGATTTGCTTAGAGTACAGGACCATGGCCTGGCCCTTTCTGAGTCACCTTGTGGTTCAGATAGTCATTGACAAATGAATTAGAAAAAGCCTCATCATGCTCTTGTTTTCTAATCAACTCAGAGAAGATAAAAGGTTTTAACTACAGCATGACAGAAGACCTCTGGCAGGATTTTGGTTGCATTTCTCATGACTTCTAGTGTATACAACAGGGAAAAATCTCTCATTCCTGGTTATGATGAGCTTCATATATTGTGAAATCTTCCAGAGTTTCAACATGAGTATGTGGCAATTCCTAGCAGTACAGAGTTTAAACTCTTGTGCCTGGACTATAATGTCAAGAAAGCTGAAACTTGGCATTGTCCCTAATTGTACAATTATATACATTATATACATTTTCTTCTAGTCAGAGTTATCCATTCCAATACCAAGATGAACAGGGAAAGCAGAGTCATTAAACACACTCAAAAGTTAACAAAGTTTGCCAGAATCAATTTCAGGCTATGGACTTCACCCAGAATCTGAGATGCAGAGGCCTTAGGTAGACGTGTTTTCAGGAGGTTTTTTAGAACAAAGAGGTTGAAAGAAAGCATGTCACCTTGAGAATGGAAACTTCAAAACAGTCATTTTCTCTCTTTCCATCTCTCCCTCCTTCTGTCTTCACCAATATCCTCAGGCAGCTGGAAGAACCACTAGGGTGATCTCAGTGGTAAACAACGTCCAACATGTTTTTCCCCGCTTTTGATAATGAGCTGGTTTCATCAAAGCTTGGCCCATTTGGAGAGGCTCATGGGGAGTTCAGACCCACAAGGCTTCCTCCTTTGCAATGTGCTTTCAAAAGTTTCCAGGACAATGACATCATGAGAAAAATGCCTGTCTCCTGTTGCCTAGACAAGTTTTGGGAGAGGTGCGCCTCTTTGCACTGCTTTGCTCTTCTTCAGATAGGGAAGTTAGACACAGTAGGTTCCATTTTTCAGAAGATTACAGCAACAGTTCAGCTGTCCAGAGGTGCAGTTGCACCTCCAAGGCCTTTCGAGAAGTGGCCTGATTTGCAGACACCTCTGTTAGCTCATAGCATTCCACTAGAATGCTCACATTTTTACAGACCTGATGATGTAAATTGAAGGTTTTGTGTGCTGAGAACTTCTGTTGATCTGGCCTCTGGTTACATGAGCCACACCATAGCTAGGTAGGGTCTCTGTACAGACAGGGTATTGCCACTGCAAGGTGGCTCATGAGCCCCTGGCCATACAGTTCTTCCAGTTATCCCTCCATTAGGACCAGGTATTGCTTCCCTGTTACTCATTTAGACTGCACCGCTACTGAGAACACAGCTCATGCCTACCTCTCCAGTGTGGAGTTAAACTACATGTCTCAAATACCATTCGGCAGTTGACTGGGATGAGAAGGCAGCATGGGAAGGAGGATGAGTGTCAGTGGATAACCCACACGAAGCTCCACGAAGATCCACGGTGCTTCAGCTCATTCAAACTGCCATGCTGGTCCTTCCATGCTGGTCCTCTAGCTGTAGAGGAGCTCAAGATTTCTTGGCAGTATAGACCAAAATGCTTGCTCCTACCCCATGGATCTTGGCCGAAGCTAAACCTGGCTTTTCTGCTGGAGAAGAGTGGAGCTCAGGTGGATATGCTTTAGAGTGCAAGGCTGGCTGATTCTGCTGCCATGGGAAGAGGAGAAGCGAGGGGTTAGGCACAAATGACTGGTGCTGGGATGAACATTTCTCCTACCATAAACACACAGAGCAGCTCCTTCCATGAGTGAAAGCAATGGTAATTTTGGCTCTCCAAACCTGTCCTTTTCTGCAGGCAGAGGATGTGTCAGACAAAGCGTGTTGCAGGCAGCTGCCAGCTTTGCCTAAACCCAGAGTCCACCCTGTGCAAAACTCTCCAACACATTCCTAGATGTGGATAGGACTCTAGCTCAGGAGAATGAGTCTTAGAAATTACTCTTCCAACCTGATGAAATCACATATCACTGCAATGGCTGTCAATGGGGTTTATTCATACATATACTAAGGGCTAATTTCCTCTCTCTCATGTCTGGCCACACGAGCCAGGGCACAGCTCACCAGACTTGTGCACATGGAGCAGAAAACACGTCTCTAGCTCCAGATCCTGTAGAACTACAGAGCTGTTTGTAGGACTGGAAACCCCTAATGCTACCAAGGCTCCTTCCCAGTCAGTACCTTGCAGCTGAGTTAGTTCTCCTGCCAAGCAATTACCAGTCTCTGTACATGAAGAGGAAGAGCAATGGACTCAGCCCAAAACATGGGCTGCAGCACTCCCACTCCTCTCCATCCCCTCTGAGATCACAGTCAAATCCCTTTATTTTTTGTGGTTCTCCTGCTTTAAGGCAAGGTTAGTAATGCCCACTCCATATGGAGAGATAAGTGGTCAGTAGCATTTCTTCAGCCCTGCAGCATGTGCTCAGCTGGGTTGGATCCCACAGTATCTGGGGACCAAAATCATGGAAATAAGATTGTTGCCCTCTGAAAAGGAAAGTTTTTCTGTTTTTCATAACATCTGCTACTCTGTCCCCTCTCTCTAGCCAAGCTGTCTACCTGTTCCCTGAAGCAGGAAGCTGCAGATCCGCTGTAGGGCAATCCATACAATAGTCACTCCTTTTTCCTGACTGCCACTGCTGTTTTCAGATAGCTCTCACATCTGACTGTCTGGTGTGGTCATAAGCCATTTAAAGATTGCTATTGGATCTGTATGGTCACGACTGGCTTTTTCCATATATGTTACTTTTGCAACATTTAATTTCCTATTCTATAACTAATCATTTGTAGTCATGTTGCAACCCTCTCCATTTAGTTTTTGGTTTTGACTACCCAGATCAGTATTGTATCATCTCACTGTTTATGCCATTTTGTGGAGGATCATTTCTGAATACCCTGAACTGTGATCCCAGAAGGATTCTCGAAGGACACTGTGGGTAACCTCCCTCTATTGTGAAAGATGACTATTTCAGCCTATTCTGTTTCCTTGTTCCCTTCAACTTGCTATTATTCTAAGAGAGGAGCTTTCTTATTGCCCCAAGAGACTTTATTATCATTAGTCAATCTTTGTGAATGCTCTTTTAAAAATTTAAGTGATTTAGATCGGCTAGACTACCTTCCTCCATGTGTTTACTGACCCTTTAAAGATCTGTGTTAGATTTAGAACTTGCTTTCTCACTACAAAGTCACGTGGCTCATGATATTAGTATTATACTTAAGCATATTTATTTTTATGGGACTTTTTGAAATTTGCCTGTAACCTGTCCTAAAGGATAAAGTCACGATTGCCACATTCAGGCATTTAGATAAGTGTTGGGGTATCCCTTAAATCAGCACCTCCATTTCAGTTCATCTCAGACTAGAGGGTGAACACAAGCTCCTTTACATCCTCCTCCTCACTTCTGATTCTTCTCCTTCTGATACTCCCACTTGAGCAAGTGCCTCCCCTTTATGCAGCATAAGAGCTGGGTCTTGCATGAGAGCTGCCCACAACTAAACATGTTGGTCCTGCTGCACCAAGAAGCAGTCATTAATGGAGCCTGACAATGTAATGTCCCCACGATACTCTCTTAAAGAATTTGTCCCATCTACATGGGGATGTACAAAACTCCCCCTGTGCTTTCTTCTTCTGCAGCTATTTAAATTCCATTAGCATTTCTACAGACACCACCAAAATTGGACAGGCGGATCAATACTACACCATAGTTCCACTAGTACTAATGGTCCCTAGTGACCCCTCATGTCTCTAGAGTTACAGTAAATAGATACTCTGTGGTAGGTGTTGATGTGATTAGCTTGTTTCTCTTCTTTGACGTTATGCTTTCTGTAATGTAGAGGGCCACCCCCCACAAGCACTATCAGATCTGTCTTCCCAGCCCCTGGGTGGTAAATTAATGTTGTCATTCATATTTATCCATGAGTAAGTACTCTGAAATGCAGACAGCTGAAGGGCCCCCAATGTCAGCCTAGACCATAAGCTCCCCGGGGCAGAGATGGCATCTCTACTGCGTATGTAAAAAAGATGTGCAACTTTTCAGACCCTGCCATTTCTTCTGGTGAAGGGATTTGCCTGAACCACAATGTTCAAATATTAAGTTGTGTAAATTTTTCCAATTCTCCAGGTTTCTTTCAGACATCCTCAACAAAAAGGCTCCTGAGCCTCTGGGAGCCTTTGGATGAACTTTTGCCAAATTTGCAGATAGTCACCAAAACATAAGCCCAGATAAACTTAACAGAGCTTCTGGGTTTGCAGCTAGAGTTTAAATGTGAGTTCTTTCATCAGAGGCACTCTTAAATCAAACAGGGATCTCTTAAAGCACAGTGTCTTAGTGATGATTCTTATCCACATATGAATTTTGCCATTCAGGTCAACACTCTGTCAAAAGCAGATATCAACATATGTGGTTCTGCTCCCATCTCCCACAGCGCAGTGCTACACTCTGCTAACTTTCTCCAGACCCAAAAAGATTCTCCCAAGCGTGGAGACAGCCACAGAACAGCCTGGCTAGATCACTTTCAAGTGACTCCTTTATCTTTGACAATTGTTTTTTCCTTACAGTGCTTTTCCTCTGGATGAATCTGCTTATACAAAGTCAAAGCTTTGAACATGTTGTATTAGTTAACAGAAAAATTCAGCATAGCTGAACTATGCTGTAAGGTCTTTTGTACCCCTCTTCTCCACTGCAGAGAGAGAACAAAGGTTCTGCCCCTGGAAAGCAGGAGATGGAATAGGAGGGACTTGTGGGGCTGAGTGGGAGGCTGTAGGAGGGAGGGAGGGAGGGAGGGAGGGAGG